>NC_057814.1:458700755-458701072 GCF_018294505.1 Triticum aestivum
TCCGGCGCGCCCAGACGCGCCCCGCCGCGCCTGTCCACGCACGCGCGCCCGCACGGCCTTCGCCCGCGCGCGCCCCGACCGCGCGCCCGCGTCGGCCACGCCCCGCCTGCCCCCCCTCGTCCTCGCGCACCCCGAGCTCCTCCGCCCGCACCGATGGTCCCCGCGTGCTCCTGGCACTCCCAGGACCCCGTAGAGCCCCACGCCTGGCCTTCCCGTGCCTCCCATCGCCGTGCCCGTGCAACCCCGAACTCCGGCCGCCGCTAAGCTCACCGCCGGTGCCGTTTCCGGCCATCTCCGGACGAACCACTACCACCATC
>NC_057814.1:458701261-458710209 GCF_018294505.1 Triticum aestivum
GCACCCCGAGCTCCTCCGCCCGCACCGATGGTCCCCGCGTGCTCCTGGCACTCCCAGGACCCCGTAGAGCCCCACGCCTGGCCTTCCCGTGCCTCCCATCGCCGTGCCCGTGCAACCCCGAACTCCGGTCGCCGCTAAGCTCACCGCCGGTGCCGTTTCCGGCCATCTCCGGACGAACCACTACCACCATCCGGCGCAGATCGTCTTGGCCGTTCGAACGCGACCAAGCGCGCGTGAAACGGACCCCTGTGGCCGAAATCCGGCCACGGCCGAGGCTCGTCGCCGTGTACGGGCTCGCCGCCGTGTACGGGCTCGCCGGAGTGCCCTCCCGCCGGCGTCCGACGTGGCACACCTGGGGGCCACCCCCTGGGTCACTGCCAGTGGGCCCCCTGGTCACCTGTTGACCAGTTGACCTGGTCAACTGGGCTGACTGGGCGGCCCCAGCCACTGACGTGCGGGCCCCGCCCCTTTAAATAAATAATTAAAATGATTTTATAATTAAAAGTAATTAGTTTAACTAATTAGTCACTGACATGTGGGGCCCATCCCTCTAATTTTACTGTTAGTTTAGTTTAACTAAATGTTAGACTAACAGAGGCTGACATGTGGGTCCCACTGGACCCACCTGTCTGGTTTGACTGGTCAGCCGACCAGTTGACCTGCTGACGTCAGCATTACCTCATGCTGACGTCATAATTCATTTTTCTGAATATAAATAATTCCAGAAATTTAAATAAACTTTGAAAATTCATATCTTTTAAACCGTAACTCGGATGAAAATGTTTTCTATATGAAAGTTGCTCAGAACGACGAGACGAATCCGAATACGCAGTCCGTTCGTCCACCACACCTCCCTAACCTATCGAACTAGCAACTTTCCCCCTCCGGTCCGTCTGTCCGAAAACGTGAAACATCGGGAATACCTCCCGGGTGTTCCCCCCCTTCACCGGTACCACCTACTGTCGCGTTAGGACACCCCTAGCACCGCTCACTGTCATGTCACGCATCGTCATGCTTATGTTTGCATTGTATTTACTGTTTCTTCCCCCTCTTCTCTCCGGTAGACTACGAGACCGACACTGCTGCTGCCCAGTTCGACTACGGAGTCGACGACCCCTCCTACTTGCCAGAGCAACCAGGCAAGCCCCCCCCTTGATCACCAGATATCGCCTACTCTATTCTCTATACTGCTTGCATTAGAGTAGTTTAGCATGTTACTGCTTTTCGATATTCTATCCTGATGCATAGCCTATCCTTGCTACTACTGTGGATACCTTTACCTGCAATCCTACATGCTTAGTATAGGATGCTAGATTTCCATCAGTGGCCCTACATTCTTGTCCGTCTGCTGTGCTATACTATCGGGCCGTGATCACCTGGGCGGTGATCACAGGTATATACTTATATACTACATACATGACACATGTGATGACTAAAGTCGGGTCGGCTCGTAGGAGTACCCGCAAGTGGATCTTTGTGGCGGAGCGACAGGGCAGGTTGAGACCGCCTAGGTGAGAGGTGAGCCTGGCCCTGGTCGGCGTTCGCGGATACTTAACACGCTTAACGAGATCTTGGTATTTGATCTGAGTCTGGCCATTTGGTCTATATGCACTAACCATCTACGCGGGAGTAGTTATGGGTATCCCGGCGTCGTGGTATCAGCCGAAGCCTTCTTGACGTCAGCGACTGAGTGGCGCGCGCCCGATTGGACTGGAACGCCACTAGGCTAGGTCTGCTTCCGGCCGCGTACGCAACGTGCAGGTGTGCATAGGGCGATGGGCCCAGACCCCTGCGCGCATAGGGTTAGACCGGCGTGCTGACCTCTCTGTTGTGCTTAGGTGGGGCTGCGACGTGTTGATCTTACGAGGCCGGGCATGACCTAGGAAAGTGTGTCCGGCCAATTGGGATCGAGCGTGTTGGGTTATGTGGTGCACCCCTGCAGGGAAGTTTATCTATTCGAATAGCCGTGTCCCTCGGTAAAAGGACGTCCCGGAGTTGTGCCTTGACCTTATGACAACTAGAACTGGATACTGAATAAAATACACCCTTCCAAGAGCCAGATACAACCCGGTGGTCGCTCTCTAACAGGGCGTCGAGGAGGGGATCGCCGGGTAGGATTATGCTATACGATGCTACTTGGAGGAATTCAATCTATTCTCTTCTACATGCTGCAAGATGGAGATGTCCAGAAGCGTAGTCTTCGACAGGACTAGCTATCCCCCTCTTATTCTGGCAATCTGCAGTTCAGTCCACTGATATGCCCCTTTACACATATACTCATGCATATGTAGTGTAGCTCCTTGCTTGCGAGTACTTTGGATGAGTACTCACGGTTGCTTTTCTCCCTCTTTTCCCCTTTCTATACCGGATTGCCGCAACCAGATGCTGGAGTTCAGGAGCCAGACGCCACCGTCGACGACGACTCCCACGGCACTGGAGGTGCCTACTACTACGTGCAGGCCGCTGACGACGACCAGGAGTAGTTAGGAGGTCCCAGGCAGGAGGCCTTGCCTTTTCGATCGTTGCTACTTTTGTGCTAGCCTTCTTAAGGCAAACTTGATTAACTGATGTCTGTACTCAGATATTGTTGCTTCCGCTGACTCGTCTATGATCGAGCACTTGTATTCGAGCCCTCGAGGCCCCTGGCTTGTATTATGATGCTTGTATGACTTATTTATGTTGTAGAGTTGTGTTGTGATATCTTCCCGTGAGTCCCTGATCTTGGTCGTACACATTTGCGTGCATGATTAGTGTACGGTCAAATCGGGGGCGTCACAAGTTGGTATCAGAGCCGACTGCCTGTAGGAACCCCCCTTCCACACTCCTTGGCCGAAGTCGAGTCTAGACATTGCAAAACTTTTACTAACATGGATGTGCGGCTTACGGGCCCACGTCGCCATTGGGTGGTACTAGGATCTTTTACTCCTCGACCTTTACTCTGGGACTCTGAACTCTCTTCTACTCGGGTTAAACGAATTTGCTAACTCTAACACTAGGATCCCGTGACCGCGTTCACCCCTAAGATGGATAAGCCATAGTTGTTTCTTAGAATAGTATTTTGAACAATTCACACACTGTCATTTGACTCCTTTGAAACGTCTTTGCTTTCAGATGGAAACCACGAGGCAGGTTGTTCGCCACACGATGGCCATTGGTGCCTCGGGATCACCTGCGGTGCTAGCTGAGATGATGACCTATCTGGGTTATCGCTGGCACCCTGAGTACACCGTCTACGAGGAGTACCAGGACTTTAACCAGGAGCAGTACCGTGCCATCGTCCACCTCTACTCTCGGGAGTACGACTACACTACTGTGCTGCACACACCGCACATGGTGTTGGTGTGACCATCGATATGGCTGTCCACGATGCAGCCTATGCTGCTCTGACACGTCTTCGTGGAGAGTATCGGGAGTTGGACACCTCCCCTTTCAGGCACATTGCTACCGCCTCTGATGTTGGTGCAGAGGGATACTATACTGCTGCCTACTCCACTGTCACCCGAGAGCCCTTCTACCATCAGCACCTGGTTCTGCATGCTGATGGGCTGGATCGAGCTAACCGAGCTCTTCGCCACGAGATGTACACCACCCGTCAGCACCTTTACCGTGCTCTGACGCTGCTGCACCCCTTTGTCCGGTCTGGACAGGTACCGCGTTCTGCGATCTACCCAGCCAGGACCGTGATGCCCCACGGTGTCGGTTGGCCAGAGGTGGGAGGCTACTCTCCCGCACTTGGTTCTCTTCTGCCACCTGAGCGTCGGACTCTACACCTGAGTATCCGCGGCCCCCAGTCTGCTGACGTGGAGGACTATCCGTTGCCTCACTACCAGCTGTCGGGCTACGATTACCTCCACAGTACCTCTTGGGACTGAGGTAGGCTTGATTGTAGTATTAGTTGCAGTCACCGCGAGCCTGTGTGCCGCCTATGATGTTTTAGTCTATGTACTGAACTCTGTGTACTGAACTCTATGCATGACCCCTTTCGTAAGCTATACCGACTACTATGTAGTAGCTATCGTGCTCCTTTCATTATGCATGTTTCATCATGGATGATTCTTGTCATTGCCAATTTTCTCAATGCTGAACTACCCCTGTTATATATTAGCAGGATGGTTAGACCAGGTGGTCGTGGTCGTGGTGGCGATGCCCCACCACCACCTGAGTACATGGCTGGTATGATCCAACAGTTTGAACTGAACCGCCAATTCATGGAAAATATGATGGCTCAGTTTCCTCGCCCCAATATGAACCAGCAGCCAGCCCAAGTGACTCTTCAAGATTTCATACGCCTCAACCCAACCATCTACCGCAGCTCAACTCAGCCTCTGGATGCTGATGACTGGCTCCGTGACATCACCTATGAGATGGAGTCTGCTGATGTAGCCCCTGCCAGCTATGTCACTTTTGCTTCCTTCTTCTTGAAGGGACCCGCAGCTCAATGGTGGGACAGCCACAGGCGTACTCTGCCAGCTGGAACAATCATCACATGGCCAGACTTCCAAGCTGCTTTCCGTGCCCGCTTCATTCCTCAAGGAGTCATGGACCGGAAGAAGCGTGAGTTCCGCAACCTCACCCAAGGCAACAAAACTGTCGAAGCTTATCAGCGGGAGTTTCTGGACTTGTCCCGCTATGCTGAAGAAGACATTGCAACTGATGCACGCAGACAGGAGAAGTTCCGTGATGGCCTTCAAGCTGACATCAAGCTCGCACTTCTAGTGCATGACTTTGCTGATTTCGCCACCTTGGTGAACAAGGCCATCAATGTCGAAACTGGTCTGCAGGAATACCAGAGCTCTAACAGGCGCAACCGTGACACGGGCTCATCTTCGGGCCCGCCCTCACAGAAGCGTAAGATATGGATCCCGAACAGCATGTATCGTCCAAATGCTTCTGCCCCAAAGCAGACCTATGCTGCACCTCGCCTGCCTACACCACCGTCCAGGCAGTCAAGGCTTCCAGCTCCACCATCCCAAGCTCCTGTTCCCACTCCGAATAAGGGCTTGTGCTTCAGGTGTGGTCAGCCAGGGCACCGTGCTAAAGAATGCAACCAGAACCAGAATCAACTGGCCCTTCCAGCAACTGGCCGTGGTAACAATCAGCCCCGCAACAACAATGCTAAGTCTTATGGTCGTGCTCATGCCAACCACGTTGATCTCAACGAAGCTCAAGACCAGCCTGCTACTGTGATGGGTACACTCCTCGTAAATTCAGTACCAGCATCCGTTTTATTTGATACAGGTGCATCGCATTCATTCATGTCAGAAGATTTTGCATACAAGCACGACGTTAAATGTGAGGAGATGAACACCTCTGTATTGGTCAAAACCCCCGTGGGACAGTGTCAAACCTCCTTGGTTGGCATCGATGTCCCCGTGGAAATCGAAGGGCTGGAATTCTATGCCTCTCCCATTATCCTGAAGACGTCTAACATCGACCTCATCTTGGGTATGGATTGGTTGAAAACGCATACTGCTTCTATAGTTTGCGCCACTAAGACCGTCCATCTGCTACACCCTTCAGATGAAATAGTTGCTTACCAAGCTCATCTGGTGCAAAATGCCGAGGCAAGGCTCTATGCATTGAATGCATTGAACGCTGCACCACTCGAGGGCATTGAAAATATTCCCGTTGTGCGTGAATTCCTCGACGTCTTCCCTGAAGAGCTTCCAGGGATTCCCCCTGCTAGAGCTGTCGAATTCATCATCGACTTGAAACCAGGCACCACTCCTATAGCCAAGCGACCCTACAAAATGCCGCCGCATGAACTCCTTGAGCTTAAGGAGGAAATCGACAAGTCTCTTCGCAAAGGATTCATTCGCCCAAGTTGCTCTCCTTGGGGAGCACCTTCTCTCTTTGTCAAGAAGAAGGATGGGACAAACCGGTTAGTTCAAGACTACCGTCCTATAAACCAAGCTACCATTCAGAATAAATACCCTCTTCCTCGGATCAATGATCTGTATGATCAACTGGCGGGTTCGTCAGTGTTCTCTAAGCTCGACTTGAGGTTGGGCTACCACCAGATCCGTGTTCGCGAAGAGGATATCCCAAAGACCGCCTTCGTGACTCGCTATGGTTCATACGAGTACACCGTCATGTCTTTCGGTTTAACCAATGCTCCAGCCACCTTCTCTCGTATGATGAACTACATATTCATGGATTACCTCGACAAGTTCGTCGTGGTTTATCTGGATGATATCCTGATATTTTCCAAGAACGAAGAAGAACATGCTGAACATCTTCGTCTTGTGGTGGAAAAGCTACGAGAACATCAACTATATGCCAAGTTCTCTAAATGTGAATTTTGGCTACCCGAAGTAACCTATCTCGGGCATGTCATCTCTAAGGATGGTATTGCCGTCAACCCCGAGCGAGTTCAGGCTATTCTTGATTGGACTCCTCCCAAGAACGTTAAGCAAGTCAGAAGTTTTCTCGGTCTCGCCAGCTATTGCCGTCGATTCGTCGAGAACTTCTCTAAGATCGCCAGGCCTCTGACTAACCTGTTGCATAAGGGCGTCAAGTTCCAATGGACAGACAAATGTCAGGAAAGTTTCCAAGCACTCAAAGACAAGTTGACTTCTGCTCCAGTTCTAGCTCCACCTGATACTAAGAAGGACTTTGTCATTTACTGCGACGCTTCCCGTCAAGGATTAGGCTGTGTCCTAATGCAAGACCGCAAAGTGATTGCTTATGCCTCTCGACAATTGCGCCCTCACGAAGAGAACTACCCAGTTCACGACCTCGAACTTGCTGCTGTCATTCATGCGCTGAAGCAGTGGCGACATTACCTTCTCGGTAATCGTTGCGAGATCTTCACTGACCACCAAAGTCTGAAGTATCTGTTTACTCAGCCAGATCTGAACCTCCGTCAACAGAGATGGATGGAGCTCGTTGCAGACTTTGACTTGGGTATTTCCTATACTCCAAGCAAGGCTAATGTAATGGCTGATGCCTTGAGCCGCAAGTCTTACTGCAACCACCTCCAAGTTCATAAAGTTCAGCCCTCACTTGTTGAAGAATTCAGGAAGCTGAACCTCCATATTGTTCCTCCGGGTGCACTCGCTCCCCCTCCTAAGGAGTTCCGCAAGATGAACCTCCGTGTTGTTCCCCAGGGTTCCCTCAATACCCTGATCGTCGAACCAGATCTCCTGGACTCCATCAAGAGAATACAGGGGTATGACTCTGAAGCCCACAAGATTAAGCGCTACCTCGCAGAAGGAAAGCCCTCATTCTTCACCATTTCTGAAGATGGCACCCTATACTTCAAGGGCCGCCTAGTGGTGCCATGTGCAGAGAAAAACCTGGATATGACACAGGAAGTTATGAAAGAAGCTCATGATACGCCTCTGTGTATCCATCCGGGTAGTACAAAGATGTACCAAGATATCCGTCAGAGATTCTGGTGGACTAATATGAAGCAAGACATTGCTCGTTATGTTGCTGAGTGTGACGTTTGCCGTCGCATCAAAGCAGAACATCAAAGGCCTGCTGGAACTCTGCAACCTATCTCTATTCCTGAATGGAAATGGGACCATGTTGAGATGGACTTCGTCACTGGATTTCCCAAATCGCAGAAAGGTAATGATGCTATTCTTGTCATCATTGACCGGCTTTCCAAAGTTGCACATTTCCTGGCAGTCAAAGAAACGATCACTGCTAGCCAGTTGGCAACGCTCTATATGTCCAGGATTGTTTCACTCCATGGTATTCCATTGGTTATCAGTTCAGACCGTGGTAGCATATTCACTTCAAGATTCTGGGCAAGTTTCCAAGAAGCAATGGGAACTCATCTGTCATTTAGTACTGCGTTTCATCCTCAATCGCAAGGACAAGTTGAACGCGTCAATCAAATCCTCGAAGACATGCTTCGAGCTTGCGTTATTTCCTTCGGCAAGAAATGGGAGGAATCTCTCCCGTATGCTGAGTTCTCCTATAATAATAGCTATCAAGCTAGTCTGAAGATGGCCCCCTTCGAGGTGTTATATGGACGAAAGTGCCGAACCCCTCTGAACTGGTCAGAAACTGGGGAACGTCCACTCTACGGTCCGGATATTATCCAAGATGCCGAAGAACAAGTCCGCATTATTCGCGAGAATCTCAAGACTGCTCAGTCACGTCAGAAGAGTCAGTATGACCGTCATCATAAAGACATGGTCTATCAACCTGGCGAAAAGGCTTATCTTCGAGTCACACCTATGAAGGGTGCTCACCGATTCGGGATCAAGGGCAAACTAGCTCCTCGCTATATTGGCCCATTCACTATTCTCGAAAGGCGTGGAAAAGTGGCATACCAACTGGAACTACCGCCGAACCTTTCTCAGGTTCACGATGTGTTCCATGTGTCACAGCTCCGCCGATGCTTCAAGGATCCAATCCGAGCTGTGGATCATGAAGTGCTCGAATTGCAGCAAGACCTCTCCTATAAGGAGCATCCGGTCCGCATTCTCGACCAAGCTGAACGCCGCACACGTCAGAAGGCGATCAAGTTTCTCAAAGTCCAGTGGTCGCACCATTCTGAAGATGAGGCCACTTGGGAACGAGAGGATCGTCTGCGCGAAGTATACCCCGCACTGTTTCCTTCTACCTCCTAAATCTCGGGACGAGATTTCTTGTAGTGGAGGAGATTTGTAACACCCTGGGAATCATGCTACAGTAACCCCCTGTGGTTAAGCTAATCATGTTGCTAAACAGGGCTTGATCACATTTGAACCACACCCTTGTCAAACTCCTAGTTCAAACTTCAAATATAATCAAAGTGGAAAATAAAAGTTTTCAAAAATTCAAACAGAAATGTTCAGTGGGTTCTAAATAATACACTGGTAATTATGGTGGAGAAAACACATTTTTATAAAATGTCTAAATACTTTTAAATGAAATAAAACAGAAAAGGAAATAAACAAAAAAGAGAAAACAGAAAACAGAACAAAAAAAAAAGGAACAAAAGCCCCCCC
>NC_057814.1:458712578-458729221 GCF_018294505.1 Triticum aestivum
GGTATATACTTATATACTACATACATGACACATGTGATGACTAAAGTCGGGTCGGCTCGTAGGAGTACCCGCAAGTGGATCTTTGTGGCGGAGCGACAGGGCAAGTTGAGACCGCCTAGGTGAGAGGTGGGCCTGGCCCTGGTCGGCGTTCGCGGATACTTAACACGCTTAACGAGATCTTGGTATTTGATCTGAGTCTGGCCATTTGGTCTATACGCACTAACCATCTACGCGGGAGTAGTTATGGGTATCCCGGCGTCGTGGTATCAGCCGAAGCCTTCTTGACGTCAGCGACTGAGTGGCGCGTGCCGGATTGGACTGGAACGCCACTAGGCTAGGTCTGCTTCCGGCCGCGTACGCAACGTGCAGGTGTGCATAGGGCGATGGGCCCAGACCCCTGCGCGCATAGGGTTAGACCGGCGTGCTGACCTCTCTGTTGTGCTTAGGTGGGGCTGCGACGTGTTGATCTTACGAGGCCGGGCATGACCTAGGAAAGTGTGTCCGGCCAATTGGGATCGAGCGTGTTGGGTTATGTGGTGCACCCCTGCAGGGAAGTTTATCTATTCGAATAGCCGTGTCCCTCGGTAAAAGGATGTCCCGGAGTTGTGCCTTGACCTTATGACAACTAGAACTGGATACTGAATAAAATACACCCTTCCAAGAGCCAGATACAACCCGGTGGTCGCTCTCTAACAGGGCGTCGAGGAGGGGATCGCCGGGTAGGATTATGCTATACGATGCTACTTGGAGGAATTCAATCTATTCTCTTCTACATGCTGCAAGATGGAGATGTCCAGAAGCGTAGTCTTCGACAGGACTAGCTATCCCCCTCTTATTCTGGCAATCTGCAGTTCAGTCCACTGATATGCCCCTTTACACATATACTCATGCATATGTAGTGTAGCTCCTTGCTTGCGAGTACTTTGGATGAGTACTCACGGTTGCTTTTCTCCCTCTTTTCCCCTTTCTATACCGGATTGCCGCAACTAGATGCTGGAGTTCAGGAGCCAGACGCCACCGTCGACGACGACTCCCACGGCACTGGAGGTGCCTACTACTACGTGCAGGCCGCTGACGACGACCAGGAGTAGTTAGGAGGTCCCAGGCAGGAGGCCTTGCCTTTTCGATCGTTGCTACTTTTGTGCTAGCCTTCTTAAGGCAAACTTGATTAACTGATGTCTGTACTCAGATATTGTTGCTTCCGCTGACTCGTCTATGATCGAGCACTTGTATTCGAGCCCTCGAGGCCCCTGGCTTGTATTATGATGCTTGTATGACTTATTTATGTTGTAGAGTTGTGTTGTGATATCTTCCCGTGAGTCCCTGATCTTGGTCGTACACATTTGCGTGCATGATTAGTGTACGGTCAAATCGGGGGCGTCACATTTAGCTCCTCGTTGGGTTCGACACTCTTACTTATCGAAAGAGGCTACAATTGATCCCCTATACTTGTGGGTTATCATCGTCTCGTGTTTTCCCATGGTCAAAACCAGAAGATTTCCCGCTCCTCGGTTGGCTCCCTCCGCCTTCCCGTAGATTGCATTGCCTTTCAGCCATTTCGCCCCCTTTGCTTCCTCTCCCCATTGCTTCTACCTGGTGCCATGGCGGCGCAGCAGATCACGGAGTCTGAGGTGAGGCGCCAGACACAGGAGCTCCAGGCCAAGGATGCGGAGCTCAGGCCCAAGGACGTGGACCTCCGTGAGCTCAAGGAGGAGAGGAGTGCCATGCTCCTCCGTTATGTGCGGGAGTTCACGGAGCTTCAAAAGCGGCAGGCGTCCACCACAAAGATGCTCGAGGCATCGGTGACGTTGCTGCAGAAAGCGGGAGATATGATAGGCCGTCAGGGGAGCCGGCTGGAGCGCGAGCAGGCCGATCGTGACGAGGTCCAGGATCACCTCAGCCACTTGGTGAACCAAGCTGCCACCCACGTGTTGCGGCTGCGCGATGCCTACCGTCGTGCCAGCGCGACCATGCCGGCCGTCAGGCTAAACCCGTTCGACCACCCCATCGACTTCAACGAGCTGCGGCTTCCTGACCTGGTCTCCTTCTTCACCTATATCTCCAAGGAGCTGAGCCGTCTCCGCACGATGGTGGGGGCAGAGCTGGACAAGGAGGGGTTGCAGGCTGCCATCGCCGTTGCCGGGCGAATCCTCTCAAGGCTCCGTCACCAGAATCCATTCGTGCCATTGGACGCCGTCTTTGACGAGCTGGCTCCCGTCGACCGGGAGCGGGCTCTGCGGGCGGTTGCACCCTGCATCCAACGTCGTGTGCCTCGAGAAGCAGAGGGACTTCGGTGGTGTTTAGGCGCCCTCTGCATGGGCAGGTCCATGTCTCGGCGCAACATGACCGTTGGATCAAGCTCAGACGGTGCAGATCAGTCATTGTAGCACAAAGCGTGTGGGTGTGTTTGGTTGCATTCTCATCTCAATATAGTTGTTCCCTCTTCGTGTATTTGTGTTAACCTACTAGTGTGGACTCATGCACCCTTCATGCACTCTGGCAAACACCCAAAAGTGGGTCGAGAAGGGAACTTTTGCTCCCATCCCGTGCACCCTTCATACACCCTGCCTAACACTGATTCATGCTTCATATGGTTCATGTTTCATGGAGTACTGTAGCACTGTACTCTCCGTCCGCTGTAGACCTAGTTCTGTTAACATTGATCTCACCATTCATTCTTGACCGGACAGTCGAAAAAGCGGTACTATGTTACTACATTACTGTTCATATAGTTGACATGCGCACACCATCATTTGTTATCGTCATATCTTACTACACTAGCAACAAGATTATGTAGTACTGACGTATGAACCACTGCACATGCCTAGTAGTAGGAGCATTGTGTATGTTCAAGTGGCTGCCGTGTTTCGCACTCCTCCGTCGTAAGAGTGGAAACGCTTCCTGTAATCATTTTTTTCTTCAGAAAAACAGTGGACACGCTCTACCGTGCGGATCCTCCTCCACGGTTGTCGGGAACCTTGCTACTCACTTTCGCCGAAGCGTGGAACAACCAGCATCGGGTTCCACTAGCCATGCACTAAATTACTCCGTAGTAGAGTGCCCAACTACATGGTAGACTACCCTGATCGAAGCGCAGCAGTAATGCCCAATTAGCCATCAAATCACAAAACCCACTCCTTTCCAGCAGTAAGTTGGACGGACGAAGCAACCATCATTTCACTCTTCTCTCTTAGCTTCCTCTCTTGAAGAAAACCCCCACTCGCTTCTCCCTCATCTTGTTCCTCATTTCTTCAAGAAAACCCCGACCTGCTTCTGCCATTGTTCTTCTCTCCCAAAGAAGGAAAGGTGAGCGCATCAATGGTGTTGATTCTGGCCAAGGCCCTGTCTTGCAACCCCGAGACTGATCCTATAACTCCCTCTCTGTTCATCTTTTAGGTTTGTGATTATGGTTTCTTTTCTTTTATTTCTATTTGATAGTTTCTTGATGGACGCTAGAGCACCGGCCGAAGTGATGTCTATGGCTCTGGCCAAAACCGTCGAGGCTCATGGTACGAAGAAGCGCAAGCACACCGCCGAGACTACCGCAGACAAGCTCAAAGCCATCGCCCTATTCAAGCCCCCCTCTCCGGGATCCCTCATTAAGCAAGTCCAGGTAATATCTCTTCTTGACGATCTTTTTCTCGATCTTGATCGTGTTTTTTCATCTAACACGCAGTACTAGTACTAGTAGTACAATTTTCTGGGTGATCTTGCATGTGATTTTTGTGTGCCAAATGACGTTTCTAAATTCCTCTTTTGACCAAAACATGCGAGAGGTTGACACTGATTTCTTATAGATTACTTTCAACTACTTTATGAACATCAATGCTACCTTTGAAGAGGGTATATTTGCCTCAGTAACTTGTGTTATGGATATTGCAAGTAATCCCTCTGCTCTCATGCCTTTGAAGACATGTTCTAGTGTCTTTATTCAATCATTTCTGTGCGTATATGTAGTCATATATGGAGTATAATATCGAAAATCATCTTATATTTTTGAACGGAGGTAGTAATGAAAATATTTGGTTTCTGTTTGAATTATAACCAGGTCCGTGGTGGAGATGAAGTTCTGAAAGTCATGCCGTGTGAACTAGAAGACCTGAGGATGAGTTCTACTGCTAAACTATCCAGCTGCTGTGTCCTTGTCGCCATGTGTCCTGAACTAGTGTTTTCCTGTAGCATTGTTGTCAGGCGTGTTCTCGAGGCTGTACTTGACCACAATAATTTCCTGGTTGTGCCTTCGATTACGAAGGGTGTGGTTCTTGTAAAGCTTCCCGACAAATCTGATGCGGCCTGTCTTCATCGTCATGTTTATGAGTGGAAAGACCACTCTGTTAGGTTCTCCAAGGTTGACGAGATGGTGATGGTGCAGGTAGACATCTCTCACGAAGTCCATGGCCTAGTCAGTTATGCGGGGTTCATCCCGTAGGTCGGTGGCAAGAAATAGTCTGCAGAGTTTAATTAGTGCAACTTTGCTTGTCTGTAGTAAGTACTATTGTTCAGTACTTGATTTGTGTTTGTGAACCCTGTATTGTTTAGTACTGCCGCTTTTGGTGTGTGGTGAGTCCTGAGAATAGTCTATGTTAATGTCTGTCCACTAAATTCAGTCTGTATATTTTGAAGTATCCAGATCATCTTTTTTGTGAGAATGGTTTATCAATTATGGTTACACTCCAATATCTGTATGCATTGCAGTGTTTATCACACCCACCAGGATTTCCAGTCCCATGGATGTTCGGTCCATACGATTTGTCACGACCTTTGGACTGTCCTGCTTGTGGGAGTAGGCGAGGGCCCTGCATGCCACGCGTAGTTGGACGATCAATCTTCTCTTTAGTACTTCAACATTGTGATTTCCTAGTAAGGATTCACTCGTGTCACATCAAGTAAATCTTATTGATTTACTGTCTAAATCTTATTGATTTAATGTCATGTTTTCTTTCTTTTCCGGCAATTTTACGATGCAGGTTTTGCCATGTGACATTCATCACAGAATAAACCGTTTGGTTTGCTCTACGATGGCTATTTTTGCAGGTTTCACTTCTTATGTCGTGTCAGTAACGAAGGCACTGTCCATCACTTATATTACTGGAAAAAATTGGATCAGTCTGTTGTCTGAGTACAAGCTGAATCCCTATGATGAACTGCAGTTTGGTTTAACAAACACGCAACAATTACTCCTTCTCGCGTTTAAAAGAAACGAAGAAAAAAAATTGGATCACGGTTATGGAGCCTAGTCAAGTTAGAAAGATGATCATAGCAGACCAGACATGATCGTCGCTGTCTCGCACATGGGTACCAGCTTCAGCAACGGATCGAGCACTGGCAGTTGCTCTAGCACTAACAGCGGCAGTAGCTAAGTCTGATCCAGCTGAGGATTGGGCACCGACCGCGTTAGTGGATCAAGCCGATCTACCGGAGGATCGGGCATCGACACCGGCACCTGCTCCGACACCGGCACCAGCTCTACAAGAAGCACCATCTCCGGCAGCAGCAGCGGCACCACCAGTCGCACCGGCACGGGCACCAGCAACGGCTTCCGCACCTGCACCAACACTTGCATCTGCTTCGGCCCGTCCAGCAGCAACCGAACCAGCAGTTGCACCAGCAACAGACTGGGCTGCAGTTCACACTTCATATACCAAAGTCCTTACAAAAACCGACATGTCCACCTTCTTGGTAAGCATTGGCCGCCCAAGTGCTTCGTTCTTTTTTCTTTCCATGTTGTTTCACATGATTCACTGTGTTGATCTAACTGTTTGTGTATGTCTTCTTGTTTGCAAACAAAGAATTCCTAGAGCAACGAGGGAGTCGTTCAACAATCCGGGTGACCGTGGCCAAGTTTCTCTTACCATGCGCAACCTTGGTGTGAATGAACCTGCTCAATATACCATAAGTACAAAGGATGGTCGCATGATGATTGATGCTAAAGTATGGTTAAGGTTCAAATCTAAATCATATCTTGCGGTAGGGGATGATGTCAAAATCGAACTTTCTCGGGAAGGAGAGCTGGTCGAAATCAACTTTGAATTCCTTCAGTAGCAGCACACAACTGCCGAACTGATCTATCCTCCGAGCGATTTTGATGTAATAATCTGGCATGGTGAAACAAGTGTCCTGTGTGTATAAGTAGTACGACAGTATTATTTATCACATGGTATATCGTTGATAGAATTGCAACTCTGATTGCTGGTTAGGAACTGTCGTTCGATTTCATGCCAACAGCTGCCGTGCTTTATTCAATTTTGTGTATTCGCCTTGCCACAACATCTAAAACCAGCGCCGTACTGATCACTTGCAATATAAAAAGCGCTAAGGTAGAACACATGGGCCCCCAAACATGCAGGCCCACCGGACTGTGGCCCAAAGTCCAGAACCGTGAGCCTGTCTGAGTATTATATTCTCAGCTGAACCCCCATAATGTCCGTGCGTTCCATGTAACATCAAGATGCATTTGTATGAGTATTTTATCTTGTGAGAGAAAAGGATGAACGAGGGAAGGCCTTATTTCCAGATGTGGAGAGGTGCGTGGGTACCTTTTTGCAAAATTTCCATAGTTTCCTTCCTATCCGTCAGATATAAATCGGATGGCCTATATTGCAGGATGGCAGGCACACCATCATCACCAACTCGTCTATACTGTGTTCAAAAAAATCTGTTTTTTATAATTATATATGTTATATATATTCCCCTTGATTTTTCTTATGTATAAATTTGTGATATAAAAGATTTTTATATTTCTTTACAGAGGGAGTATCTCTCTGTCAAAAATATATTTATGTGTAACTAGTGACTCATGTCTTTCTACTTCCTTTCGCTGATATGTGGGGCATCCAGCAACGGGGTCCACGTGCCATATGCACCAAATTAGAGTGCACAACTGCACGGAAGACACACCCTAGTCGTAGCACTGCAGTAATGCCCAATGAGCCGTCAAATCACAAACCCCCCACCTTTCCAGCTTTAGCAGTAAGCTGGACGGACGAAGCGACAATATTTCACTGGGCCTGAATCCCCCTCTCCCTTGTCTGCTTGTTCAGAGGAAACCCCCTCTCGGCGATTGCATAGGGTTTTCTCATGGAGAACTAGGTATGAATTCTTCATCCATCCCCGATAAATCCAAGTCCCTTGGTCGCGGGTAATCCGAGGATGGCAGCCGCCGCCGTTGATGCATTTTTCTTCCTACTGAATCTAGTGTGTTTCATTTGCAGTGCCCAAAGTGCGAGGACCCTACAGGTTTCTGCGCCCTCGGCGAGACGCCACACTTGTTCCTTCTCATCCTAACACATGATTTTAAAATGCGCACAGTATGTTCCTAGAATCCTCTTTTCTATCCGAGAGGGTGGGGTTTTTTGAACATGCTGTCGACTAATTTGGAAATTTGGATTGCTATATTTGGATAAAAGGTACTAGTACGATGGTCAACACTGACGTGAAGGAGGAAATTATTTATAGATTTGGATAGGGAATACATTGTGTTCTCATATTATTTTTCCTACAGTGCATGCTACCTCTTGAGCACTGCGTTGGTTTTCCCTTGAAGAGGAATGCGTGATGCAGCAAAGTAGCGTAAGTATTTCCCTCAGTTTTGAGAACCAAGGTATCAATCCAGTAGGAGGCTACACGCAAGTCCCTCGCACCTACACAAACAAATAAATCCTCGCAACCAATGCGATAAGGGGTTGTCAATCCCTACACGCTCACTTACGAGAGTGAGATCTGATAGAAATGATAGGATAATATTTGTGGTATTTTTATGATAAAGATGCAAAGTAAAATAAAAGAAACGGAAATAACTAAGTGTTGGAAGATTAATATGATGGAAAATAGACCCGGGGGCCATAGGTTTCACTAGTGGCTTCTCTCAAGAGCATAAGTATTTTACGGTGGGTGAACAAATTACTGTTGAGCAATTGACAGAATTGAGCATAGTTATGAGAATATCTAGGTATGATCATGTATATAGGCATCACGTCCGAGACAAGTAGACCGACTCCTGCCTGCATCTACTACTATTACTCCACACATCGACCGCTATCCAGCATGCATCTAGAGTATTAAGTTCATAAGAACAGAGTAACGCTTTAAGCAAGATGACATGATGTAGAGGGATAAATTCATGCAATATGATAAAAAGACCCATCTTGTTATCCTCGATGGCAACAATACAATACGTGCCTTGCTGCCCCTACTATCACTGGGAAAGGACACCGCAAGATTGAACCCAAAGCTAAGCACTTCTCCCATTGCAAGAAAGATCAATCTAGTAGGCCAAAACAAACTGATAATTCGAAGAGACTTGCAAAGATAACCAATCATACATAAAAGAATTCAGAAGATTCAAATATAGTTCATAGATAAACTTGATCATAAACCCACAATTCATCGGTCTCAACAAACACACCGCAAAAGAAGATTACATCGAATATATCTCCACGAGAGAGGGGGAGAACATTGTTTTGAGATCCAAAAAGAGAGAAGAAGCCATCTAGCTAATCACTATGGACCCGAAGGTCTGAGGTAAACTACTCACACTTCATCGGAGGGGCCATGGTGTTGATGTAGAAGCCCTTCGTGATTGATGCCCCCTCCGGCGGAGCTCCGGAACAGGCCCCAAGATGGGATCTCGTGGGAACAGAAGGTTGCAGCAGTGGAATTAGGTTTTTGGCTCCGTATCTGATCGTTTGGGGGTACGTAGGTATATATATGAGGAAGGAGTACGTCGGTGGAGCAACATGGGGCCCATGAGAGTGGAGGGCGCCCCCAGGGGGTAGGCGCGCCCCCCTACCCCGTGGCTTCCTGGTAGCTTTCTTGACGTAGGGTCCAAGTCTCCTGGATCATGTTCGTTCCGAAAATCACGTTCCCGAAGGATTCATTCTGTTTGGACTCCGTTTGATATTCTTTTTCTACGAAACTCTGAAATAGGCAAAAAAACAGCAATTCTGGGCTGGGCCTCCGGTTAATAGGTTAGTCCCAAAATAATATAAAAGTGAATAATAAAACCCAATAATGTCCAAAACATAAGATAATATAGCATGGAGCAATCAAAGATTATAGATGCGTTGGAGATGAACCAAGCATCCCCAAGCTTAATTCCTGCTCGTCCTCGAGTAGGTAAATGATAAAAACAGAATTTTTGATGTGGAATGCTACATGGCATAATTTCAATATAATTCTTCTTAATTGTGGTATGAATATTCAGATCCGAAATATTCAAGACAAAACTTCAATATTGACATAAAAATAATAATACTTCAAGCATACTAACTAAGTAATTATGTCTTCTCAAAATAACATGGCCAAAGAAAGTTATCCCTACAAAATCATATAGTCTGGCTATGCTCTATGTTCACCACACAAAATATTTAAATCATGCACAACCCCGATGACAAGCCAAGCAATTGTTTCATACTTTTGACGTTCTCAAACTTTTTCAATCTTCACGCAATACATGACCGTGAGCCATGGACATAGCACTATATGTGGAATAGAATGGTGGTTGTGGAGAAGACAAAAAGGAGAAGTAGTCTCACATCAACTAGGCGTATCAACGGGCTATGGAGATGCCCATCAATAGATGTCAATGTGAGTGAGTAGGGATTGCCATGCAACGGATGCACTAGAGCTATAAGTATATGAAAGCTCAACAAAAGAAACTAAGTGGGTGTGCATCCAACTCGCTTGCTCACGAAGACCTAGGGCATTTTGAGGAAGCCCATCATTGGAATATACAAGCCAAGTTCTATAATGAAAAATTCCCACTAGTATATGAAAGTGATATCATAGGAGACTCTCTATCATGAAGATCATGGTGCTACTTTGAAGCACAAGTGTGGTAAAAGGAAAGTAACATTGTCCCTTCTCTCTTTTTCTCTCATTTTTCTTTTGTTTGGGCCTTTTTCTCTCTTTTTTATGGCCTCTTCTCTTTTCTTTTATTATTTTTATTGTTTTTCGTCCAGAGTCTCATCCCGACTTGTGGGGGAATCATAGTCTCCATCATCCTTTCCTCACTTGGGACAATGCTCTAAAAATGATGATCATCACACTTTTATTTTCTTACAACTCAACAATTACAACTCGATACTTAGAACAAAATATGACTCTATATGAATGCCTCTGGCGGTGTACCGGGATATGCAATGAATCAAGAGTGACATGTATGAACGAATTATGAACGGTGGCTTTGCCACAAATACAATGACAACTACATGATCATGCAAAGCAATATGACAATGATGAAGCATGTCATAATAAACGAAACGGTGGTATGTTGCATGGCCATATATCTCGGAATGGCTATGGAAATGCCATGATAGGTAGGTATGGTGGCTGTTTTGAGGAAGTTATATGGTGGGTGTATGATACCGGCTAAAAGTGCGTGGTATTAGAGAGGCTAGCAATGGTGGAAGGAGGAAAAGTGCGTATAATCCATGGACTCAACATTAGTCATAAAGAACTCATATACTTATTGCAAAAATCTACAAGTTATCAAAGCAAAGTATTACGCACATGCTCCTAGGGGGATAGATTGGTAGGAAAAGACCATCGCTCGTCCCCGACCGCCACTCATAAGGAAGACAATCAATAAATAAATCATGCTCCGACTTCATCACATAACGGTTCACCATACGTGCATGCTACGGGAATCACAAACTTTAACACAAGTATTTCTCAAATTCAAAACTACTCAACTAGCATGACTCTAATATCACCATCTTCATATCTCAAAACAATTATCAAGCATCAAACTTCTCATAGTATTCGACACACTCATAAGAATTCTTCTTTTACTAATCTTGTATGCCTATTATTGTTAAAGCAAACTACCATGCTGTTTTATAGGACTCTCAAAATAATCTAAGTGAAGCATGAGAGAACAATAGTTTCTATAAAACAAATTCACCACCGTGCTCTAAAAGATATAAGTGAAGCACTAGAGCAAAAACTATATAACTCAAAAGATATAAGTGAAGCACATAGAGTATTCTAATAATTTCCGAATCATGTGTGTCTCTCTCGAAAGGTGTGTACAGCAAGGATGATTGTGGTAAACTAAAAAGCAAAGAATCAAATCAGACAAGACGCTCCAAGCAAAACACATATCATGTGGTGAGTAAAAATATAGCTCCAAGTAAAGTTACCGATGGAAGTAGACGAAAGAGGGGATGCCTTCCGGGGCATCCCCGAGCTTTGGCTTTTTGGTGTCCTTAGATTATATTGGGGGTGCCATGGGAATCCCCAAGATTAGGCTCTTGCCACTCCTTGTTCCATATCCATCAAATCTTTCACCCAAAACTTGAAAACTTCACAACACAAAACTCAGCAGAAAATCTCGTGAGCTCCGTTAGCGAAAGAAAACAAAACACCACTTCAAGGTACTGTAATGAACTCATTATTTATTTATATTGGTGTTAAATCTACTGTATTCCAACTTCTCTATGGTTTATAAACTCTTTTACTAGCCATAGATTCATCAAAATAAGCAAACAACACACGAAAAACAGAATCTGTCAAAAACAGAACAGTCTGTAGTAATCTGTAACTAACGCAAACTTCTGGAACTCCAAAAAATCAGACAAACTAGGGCGACCTAGAAAATTTGTTTATTAATCAGCAGCAATTGGAATCAATATTTTATCACATTATGGTGATTTTTAACAATTATTTTCGTGAACAGAAAGCTTCTGGAATTTTCTGCAAGATCAAATAACTATCATCCAAGAAGATCCTATAGGTTTAACTTGGCAAAAACACTAATTAAAACATAAAAAGAGATCTAACCAGAGGCTAGATCAAAGATTTATTCCTAAACAGAAGCAAAAAGCAAAAAAAACTAAAAATAAAATTGGGTTGCCTCCCAACAAGCGCTATCGTTTAATGCCCCTAGCTAGGCATAAGATTTCAACGATGCTCACATGAAAGACAAGAATTGAAGCACAAAGAGAGCATCATAGAACACGTGATAAACACATCTAAGTCTAAAATACTTCCTATGCATAGGAATTTTATAGGCAAACAAATTATGATAGCAAGCAAAAACTAGCATATGCAAGGAAGAGGAAAGAAACAATAGCAATATCAACATGACGAGAGGTAATTTAGTAACATGAAAATTTCTCCAACCATATTTTCCTCTCTCATAATAATTACATGTGGGATCATATTCAAATTCAACAATATAGCTATCACATAATTTTTTTCTACATGATCCACATGCATGCAAAGTTGACACTCCTCCAAAATAGTGGGAATATCATTAACTAAAGTCATGACCTCTCCAAACCCACTTTTATCAAAAATATCATAAGATTGAACATACTCCAAATATGTGGGATCTAAAGTTGACACTCTTCCAAACCCACTTTCAATAATATTGCAAACACTATTATCAATCTCATATTCATCATGGGGATTAAATAAATTTTCAAGATCAGAAGAAGAATCACCCCAATCATGATCATTGCAACAAATAGAGGACATAGCAAAACTAGCATCCCCAAGCTTAGGATTTTGCATATTATTAGCATAATTTGCATCAATAGAATTTATAATAAAATCATTGCAATCATGCTTTTTATTCAAAGATCTATCATGAATCGCTTCATAAAGTACTTCATCACAATTTTCAGATTCACGAATTTCAAGCAAAACCTCATAAAGATAATCTAGTGCACTCAACTCACTAGCAATAGGTTCATCATAACTGGATCTCTTAAAGAGATTAGCAAGTGGATGAGGATCCATAAACTCTTAGCAAGCGAAGATGTAAGCAAAAAGAAGGCACATGGTAACACAAGATTGGACGGAGGAAGGGCGAATAAAACAGCAAGGGTGAAGTGGGGGAGAGGAAAACGAGAGGCAAATGGCAAATAATGTAATGTGGGAGATAAGGGTTTGTGATGGGTACTTGTCATGTTGACTTTTGCGTAGACCTCCCCGGCAACGGCGCCAGAAATCGCTCATTGTCGGGAGTCAAATCTCGACTTGACTTCGCGTAAGCCTCCCCGGCAACGGCGCCAGAAATCCTTCTTGCTACCTCTTGAGCACTGCGTTGGTTTTCCCTCGAAGAGGAAAGGGTGGTGCAGCAAAGTAGCGTAAGTATTTCCCTTAGTTTTTGAGAACCAAGGTATCAATCCAGTAGGAGGCTACACGCAAGTCCCTCGCACCTACACAAACAAATAAATCCTCGCAACCAACGCGATAAGGGGTTGTCAATCCCTACACGGTCACTTACGAGAGTGAGATCTGATAGAAATGATAGGATAATATTTTTGGTATTTTTATGATAAAGATGCAAAGTAAAATAAAAGAAACGGAAATAACTAAGTGTTGGAAGATTAATATGATGGAAATAGACCCGGGGGCCATATGTTTCACTAGTGGCTTCTCTCAAGAGCATAAGTATTTTACGGTGGGTGAACAAATTACTGTTGAGCAATTGACAGAATTGAGCATAGTTATGAGAATATCTAGGTATGATCATGTATATAGGCATCACGTCCGAGACAAGTAGACCGACTCCTACCTGCATCTACTACTATTACTCCACACATCGACCGCTATCCAGCATGCATCTAGAGTATTAAGTTCATAAGCACAGAGTAACGCTTTAAGCAAGATGACATGATGTAGAGGGATAAATTCATGCAATATGATAAAAAAACCCATCTTATTATCCTCGATGGCAACAATAAAATACGTGCCTTGCTGCCCCTACTGTCACTGGGAAAGGACACCGCAAGATTGAACCCAAAGCTAAGCACTTCTCCCATTGCAAGAAAGATCAATCTAGTAGGCCAAACCAAACTGATAATTCGAAGAGACTTGCAAAGATAACCAATCATACATAAAAGAATTCAGAAGATTCAAATATAGTTCATAGATAAACTTGATTATAAACCCACAATTCATCGGTCTCAACAAACACACCGCAAAAGAAGATTACATCGAATATATCTCCATGAGAGAGGGGGAGAACATTGTTTTGGGATCCAAAAAGAGAGAAGAAGCCATCTAGCTAATCACTATGGACCCGAAGGTCTGAGGTAAACTACTCACACTTCATCGGAGGGGCTATGGTGTTGATGTAGAAGCCCTCCGTGATTGATGCTCCCTCCGGCGGAGCTCCGGAACAGGCCCCAAGATGGGATCTCGTGGTACAAAAGGTTGCGGCGGTGGAATTAGGTTTTTGGCTCCGTATCTGATCGTTTGGGGGTACGTAGGTATATATAGGAGGAAGGAGTACGTCGGTGGAGCAACGTGGGGCCCACGAGCGTGGAGGGCGCGCCCAGGGGGGGTAGGTGCGCCCCTACCTCGTGGCTTCCTGGTAGCTTTCTTGATGTAGGGTCCAAGTCTCCTGGATCATGTTCGTTTAGAAAATCACGTTCCCGAAGGTTTCATTCCGTTTGGACTCCGTTTGATATTCTTTTTCTGCGAAACTCTGAAATAGGCAAAAAAACAGCAATTCTAGGCTGGGCCTCCGGTTAATAGGTTAGTCCCAAAAATAATATAAAAGTGAATAATAAAGCCCAATAATGTCCAAAACAGAAGATAATATAGCATGGAGCAATCAAAAATTATAGATACGTTGGAGACGTATCAGTGCATTACTTGCCTTGCCAGAACACATGTACTCAAGATTCCCGGCCTTGCCATAACTGAATACACCAGTTTAATGGTCACAGTGAAGACAAGCCATGGATATAAGTTCCGAGTTGGGTTCATGAACCAAGAAGATCGCTGCTTTTTTTATGGCCGAACTTGGATAAACTTTCTCAAGTGTTATAGACTGAAAGTTGGCGCATGAATGTTGATGGAAATAGCAGAACCTGGTCTCATCTTCACTGCGATCTTCCACCCCGACGTCGTTCCAATTGTTCAACCATGTCAGTTTTGTATCTGGTTCTTGCTTGTTGCCTCGATTACTTCTTAATCCACCAATTCTGTCTAACTAATCACAATTTAAATTTAGAAGTAGCAATGAATCTCTCACGAAGATGCTACTTCTAACTAATATTTTCCTATAATTGCTGGCATGTGTAGGTTTTTTCAGAGTTAAGCAGGCTACTCGTTTGTTATTCTATAAGAACTCGACTGTTACTAATGGCACTGAAGTTGACTGGGACGACATCCACAAGTTCCTACACTTTATTGATCGTCTTGAGGTCCTTGTGGGGCGTTTCAATGGTGGAAGGCCACGTGGGATATGTGTGCCACTGCTGCACTCGTTGAACAGGTCTAACTATGTCGTGAAACTTATGGTACGAGCTGTTTTTTGTTATATATGTTGTTCATAAACTATTGCTTATACACAGTTTTACAGCTGTGATCTTCTTGACACAGAAACTGCCCAGTTCTATTGTTCCTATAAAGATGCATGTCCATGGTTGGGTCAGACTTGCGCTTGGTCACAACATGATGTTTATGTCGACCTACTCCATTCCCCTTGGAGGTGAAAAGATACTTATTCATGGGTGGTCTCAAATAATGAAGGCCCGTCCATCTTGGAGAATAGGACAGAAGATTATGTTCCTGCTTTTCCATGGCTCTAAAGCGAATATCATGTTTATTGACCACATTGCGACATGAAGCCGCTTTCAGAAGGTTGTGGATGCGCGGGGTGGCGCCTGGGCCTTGTCTACAGTCTGTCGTGTTTCTTCAGTCCTATCTTCCTCCAGCCGCTAAAACCAAACCAGCGCCGACGGGGCCGCCTGCTTCCGCCTCCCACGGCTGGCTGCGCCTCAGCGCATGCATCGCCCGCCCACCGTCTCCTAAATCGTTAACGCCGACGTCCGAGGACTCGCCGTCGTCCTCCGCGCGCTTTGGTGCACTCGCCGTGGCGCCGCCCTCTCGTGTTGTCAACAAACAACAGGAATCGGCAGAAGTACGTGGAGAGGATGACAGTAGGGGCCCACAATGTCAGCGTATGGAAAAAGAAAATGCTTCTCCTAGTGGTTTCCTGACATCTGGGACCCACAACATTGTGAGTGTATATAGTCAATAGACAAGAGAATAGCACAAGATCGGCTGACACCTGGGACGTAGCTGCTCGAGCAGTATTTTTTTGTTATTGTTGAGACGGAGCAGGGTTTCAACTGGGCTGTGGACCGTCTAGCCCAGGCTTATATTTTATGTTCACCATATGACCAGCCCAACTATTTTTTGTTTGTGAAAATGAGCCCACACTACAAAAAAAGACACATCCGTGACATTTTGGGCCGAACGAAATTCTTTCTGTCATACATATGACACTTCTATGACGATAATTGTGACAAAACCCGGTATCATCATAGATGTGGTGAGCTCCTACTTATATGACAAAAAATCATGACAGAAAATGGGCTTTTCATCCTGGGCGGGCCGGAGACGCAGTTGCATGACATTCTTTGGGCCGTCCATGACAGAAAAACCATGGTAGAAGCGAGGGGGAGGAAAATTTCGGGGAGTTCCCGGTTACGGTGGGAGGTCAGGGGCCGAGCGATGTGCATTTCTCTCGTACACGTACGCGCGTGTGTGCGAGGCGTTGGCTCTAACTGAACCCGAGCGAGGCGTTGGGCTCTAACTGAACCCGAGCGATTGCACTGCAGGCTACGCGTTACTGAACCCGAGCGATCGATCGATGGCTGTTAACTGAACCCGATCGA
>NC_057814.1:458729765-458746584 GCF_018294505.1 Triticum aestivum
CGTAGGAGGTCCGTTTCGACCGTTTTGCGGTACGCCACACCCCTCCCGATCAAGAGGACCCCCGTTTCGACCATAGGAGGTCCGTTTTGTCTGTTTGCGGTAGGCCACACCCCTCCCGATCAACAGGACCCCCGTTTCGACCGTAGGAGGTCTGTTTCCTCCGTTTTGCGGTACGCCACACCCCTCCCGATCAACAGGAACCCCGTTTCGACCGTAGGAGGTCCGTTTCCTCCGTTTTGCGGTACGCCACACCTCTCCCGATCAACAGGACCCCGTTCCGAACGTAGGAGGTCCCTTTCCTCCGTTTTGCGGTACGCCAGGCCTCGTTTCCATCGCCTGTTCCATCCAAGCCCTCCCGATGAACACAACCACGCATTCCGTTCCGACCCAGCCGGTTGGCTCCCACGCGTTCCGTTGCCTCCCGATGAACACGACGCATTCCGTTGCCTTCCCATGAACACGATGCATTCCGTTGCCTCCCCATGAACACGACGCATTCCGTTGCCTCCCCATGAACACGACGACGATACTGTTTCTCCGTTCCGACCCAGCCATGTACACGAGCCCTGGCCATACGTATGGGCGAGTAGGCATTCGAGACCCCGCCCGTATGTACACATACGTGGCCGTATTTTCTTTCTTGCACCCTGGCCACTGTATGTACGTGTACATGCTACGTGCACGCCTCTACTACGACACGTACGCGCCTCTACTACGACACGTGCGCGCCTCTACATCCACCAGTATATATGTACGTACACGTTCGCGACCAGAATGACAACACTACGTACGCTTCGACCAGGTGGGTCCCGACTGTCAGGCACTTCCTTGCGTGCGAAGATGTAGCTGGTGGGTCCCAGCAGTCAGGGGGTGAATCGTTTTTTGCCCGGACGCACTTCCTTGCGTGCGAAGATGTAGCTGGTGGGTCCCAGCAGTCAGGGGGGCGAATCGTTTTTTTGCCCGGACGCACTTCCTTGCGTGAGAAGATGTAGCTGGTGGGTCCCAGCAGTTAGGGGGAAACGTTTTTTTCGCGAAATACTGTGGCCTGTCTGGTGTGTCCCCGCTGTTAGGTGGAGGAATCATTATTTTGCGCGTAATAAGGAGGCACTTCCTTGCTGCGGCCGTGGACCCAGCTGTCAGCCTCTCCACGTACAGTCCACGTCCGATGGAAGTCGTTCCTTGACCATGTTGACCACGCCGCACCGAGAGCACCACGGTGGTGAATGACGGCGAGGACTAGGAAGGGGACGACTCGGAGCCGGGGAAGACGCAGCAGTGGATGCCCACGCGAAGAGGAGTACGAGGGTTCACTGGTTCGGCTGCGGTGTGAGGCTGCTGTCGCCGCAGAATAACAGGGGGTGTGGGTGAGTAGAGGGATGGCCTGGCCAGCCGTGGGAGTAGTAGGGGGCGGTGAGGCCTCCGCGGCATCACAGCCGGCCACGGGAGGCAGGAGCACGCGGCACGACCGGCGCTGGTTTGGGCGGCTGGAGCAAGAAGACCAGAGGTTGAAGAAGCACTACGGCCGTTGGATGAACATCGTATGGTAACAGGAGCTAGAATCTTTCATATTGACTAAGTTGACAAAGCCCTCCGTCCCCGTCAACTTGGTAGGCCCACAAGTCAGCCTCCCACTATGCTGGGTTCCAGCTGGCAGGGGGAGTATTCATTTTTTTGTGCGTAATAAGGAGGCACTTCCTTGCGTGCGAAGATAGCTGGTGGGTCCGACATGTCAGCGGGGGGCACGTTATTTTCATGAAATACAGAGGCCCTTCTGGTGGGTCCCAGATGTCAGGTGGAGGAATCATTATTTTGCGCGTAATAAGGAGGCATTTCCTTGTGTGCGGCCGTGGACCCAGCTGTCAGCGTCTCCACGCACAGTCTACTTCCGATGGTGTCGTTTGTTGACCATGTTGACCACGTCGCGCCGAGCGCATCCAAGGTGGTGGACGACGGCGAGGCCCCGGACAGCAACGAGCCAGAGATGGGAAGACGCGGGAGTAGAGTCGTAGATGGAGAGGTGTACGAGGGTTAACTGGTTCTAGTGCGGTGTGGTTCGGCAGTCGGTGGAGAAGAACAGGAGGTGTGGAGGGGTGGAGGGATGGCCTAGCCAACTGTGGAGTAGCGCTTCATAGCGAAGCATGCTAAGCAGAGCTGCTAGCAGCAGGAGGCGGGAGGTGGTCCCGGCGGCGCTGGAGGAAGAAGACGAGAGATTGAAGATGGATGCCGGTTGTTGGATGTAAATCCAACGGCTAACATGTCAGAATCATTTGTTGACTAAATTGACAACGACTTGCGTTGGCTTCGACCTATTGGCCCACATTTCAGCCTCCAAAAATGTGGCACGTATTCAACCCATTTTTTCAGAATTTACAGTCTTTTTTTGCGCGGTAGAATTTACAGTCAATTTGATCTAGTTTTTTTTGAATTACAGCCATTAGCTGGGCTGGGTGAACAAATAATGTAGCGTCCATGCAGCCCATTTATTTTATTTCCTAAAAAATTACAGACCATTTGCATTTTCTCGAAATACACGATTTTGCTGGGCTGATTCTAATTATAATGTTGGGTTGGGCCAGCAATGTTATCAAAAAATAAAAAGGGGCTGAGCATTTTGTTATAAATATATTTAAATAATAAGTGATATTATTACATTCGTCCTTAAATCTTACCAAGCTTTTGTACACAATCACTAGGATTTTCATGCCAAAACAATCCAGGATTTTATTTGTTAAGAAATTATTTTTATAAGTTAATAAGATGTGGGATATTGTTTTCTTACATATGTAAGTATCTGTTAAATATATGATGACAATAAAAATAATATATAATAACATATAAAATAATTTAAATATATATAATATAGTTAGAAGGGAAAGATAAGTTGGACCTGGCGTTCCTATTCTTATATAAAAAATAGAACAGACCTCTGCGTTTTCTTCAAAAAAATACATAAATTGGGCTGCCAAAAATAAAACCTCGGATGGGAGGTCCATAGGCCGGTCGATACATGACAGCCCTAAGAAAATACAAACAGCCCTATGGACCTCCCATCCGAGGTCGTGGGCTGCGCATGTTAAAAATGAAAGCCTAGACGGGGCAGCCCAAAACCACGTCCAACACTTGCCAAAACTTCGTCCCTCATTTTCTCTGTGTTTCGCACACTCGACATTGTGTGGGCATTTTGACTATGCATCATATGAAGATGTGCTATGCATGAATGTTGATCAGCATGATGTTAACTGGCTGGTAGTTCCATTTTCGACCATGAATAAAACTTCCAACATGATGTTAACCCTGTTTGAAAAGGCTGTGTTAGTATAAATGCTCTGCCTCTGAAAGTTGCAGTTTCTTATCTGAACTGAACTTGCAGTTTCTTATCTGAAACTGAAACTTGCAGTTTCTTCTCTGAGAATCACATTGTCTGCACTTTTATACTCCTATGAAACTACATTTTTTAAGTGCTAAAAATAGATCTCTAGAATTCATAAAATACTTCATATGCTCAATACTGCAAATCTGAAATTCAAAAGACATTCATATCTGAAAGTACTCTCAAAATACACAACACAAAACACAATTCACAACCTGCAAATACTGACAACCCTAAGCTACTCCTGACAATTCACAACCTGCCCGACTATTAGGCTGGGGGGGCAGCCCCCTCCTATTCCTCGGCGGCAGACAGCCGCCCCGTGAGACGATGTGAACGGCGAGGGAGACGATGGCGGGGAAGCGTCGTCGGGCCAACTGCTTTTCTCCTATTGCAGTTGGGTTCGGTCGACGAACATTCCACCGGCTCGCTCTGGCAGGATACCCTCACAAACGGCACCCTGTAGATGCTCGATCCTTCAATCTCTGGTGGATGCTCCATCTGGGATCGATACTCCCAGCACCGCTCCCTCACGATCGGATTCGGTGAATCTGTTTGCTCCATGGCCCAGAGGCACAGCTCTATGTACTCCGGCGCGACTCCCTCCGGGAGTATCGCCGCCTTTTCGCTCTGTTGCAGATATTTGGCCATGGATGTCGCCGTCGCCGCTAGTTTGTCCTTGTTGTCAAACCAAGAATGTATCTCCAACATCCTAGCTAGCTTCACAGGGTCGCCGTCTACGATCCTCACGTATCGGTTGTACTCCTCCATCGATCTACTTCTCCATAGCTCCTTCACTCGCCGGCGGTGGTTTTTGAATGGAAGAGGAGAGGAGCAGCGCTGGTTTTGGATTAGAACGGGAGAGGAGCGACGCTGGTTTTGGACTGGAACAGGAGAGGAGGGGCGGTGGTTTTGAAATGGAAGAGGAGAGGAGCAGCGCTACATTTAGATTGGAACAGGAGAGGAGCGGCGGTGGTTTAAGAGGAGAAGAGCGGAAGAGTGGTGCTGGTCTTGGAAGTATTTTTTTGTTGTTTTGCGTATTTTGGGTCAAAGTTTGACCACGTACTGTATTTGACAAGCAAAATGTGAATGCATGTCACCAAAAATTGTATCGTTTGGTTCGTATCTGAATGTACTTTCAAATTATATTATTTTTGCAACGTATAACATATATTTTATGTGTGAAAATCATGGTCAATTATGACCCAGAATAAAAGGGAGACTAGTTAATGTGGGGTCGCTTTCTTAATTGAAGGGTAAATTGATTTTGATTTTGATCCAGTCACAGCGCGCCGGCCCTCTTGTCCAATCCTAAATCGCTGCTGCACGCTCCTCTCCCTCTTCTCCATTGCAAAACCACCTCCTCTCCTCTCCATCATCTCCATTCCAAAACCACCGTCTCGCCTCTCCCTCTTCTGATCTTCTCCATTGAAAACCACCTCCTCTCCTCTCCATCATCTCCATTCCAAAACCACCGTCTCGCCTCTCCCTCTTCTCTATTGCAAGACCACCATCTCTCCTCCCATCTTCCAAAGCTAGCACCGGACCACTCAGAAAGACATCTATGGAGAGGATGCAGCAGCGAATCAGGCAGATCGCCGATGGCGACCATGCAAAGTTAGCCAGGTTGAAGGAGATCCTTAGTTGGTTTGACAATGAGTGGGAGATTTCGAGGACGGTGCGGGCCATGTGGCAATGTATGCGAAAGAGCAAGACGGCGGCGATGAGGGCGGCGATGTACATGTACTCCTCGGCGGCAGTCACGCCGCAGTCCTCCGAGTTCATCGAGTATCTCCTCTGGGCAATGGAGCAGACAGATTCGCCCAAGGCGACAATCAAGCGGAGGTGGTGGGCGTATAGGTCGAAGGTCGAGCACCCAGAGGATAACGAATCGATCGAGTATGGTGTGCCGTTGGTGAGGGTGTAGAGCCAGCCGGAGCCACAGGAGTATTCGTTCTCCCACCGCAAGAGGAGGCCGGATGGCGCGACGTCGCTTCCCCACCGTTCTCCATGGTTCCCTCGACGCTCGCCTCATTTCAACGGCGGCGGTAGGGTTTAAGGTAAGCTTCGCACTAACCTAATCTTCCACCTGCTCATGCTTACAATCAGTGTGACAGCTAATGAAAATCATGCTTACAATCAGTCTCCGAGTACTACGCCAATCACCCTAAAATAGCTCTGGACCTTTGGGTCAAAGTTGTGACACAGTGTACAAATAAAGAAAAATAGATTGGTGCTTCTTTCAGAAAAGAGTACTCCCTAGAAAACTGCAAAGATAAGCTACTAGTATTTGGTTAGATGATTTGCTGCCGAGAAAGATCCGTCCACAGAGAGCGCCACACATCCCACTAGTGGTGGTGGATGCCAATGCGTGCATGCGGCATGGTTGGTGTCGGTAATTTTTACTTGGCACACCTCGCGCTCTGCATATATGCCGGTTCCATACGTACATTTGTGTTGTTCCCCCAAAATGCAGCTGAATAACCCTGTTTGCACAGATAATGAAAAAGCGTGATTACATTATAGTGGCACTAGTTGATGAAACACACAAAATAAACAGAAGAAAATATTGCGATAGTATCATAGTATGCCATGCTGCGAGGGCGAGATGGGACTTGCGACGCCTCATACGGTACGCCTCATATTGGACATCGTCCCAAGTCTCCCAGATACACCTTCTGCCAGTGATGAACATCAGTGTAGAGTGTAGTACAAGGAGGCACCTTGAGACATTCAAATCTCTATTTTTGTACATATCAACTAAAATTAAGCACCCCAGTTTGCAGAAACGCTTAAACATTAACAATGGGACTAGTTGATGAAACATACATTAACAAAGAGAAGCACTTTCTTTATGTACATTGGAAATGAAATGATAGAGATGACACTCGCTCTATTTTAACTGTATTATTACTTCATTTTATCAGTGACACTAGGGTCGAGCAGGTGGCAAACGAGGTGTACCGTGCGTCGCATGGATGGAGGCCGGGGGTGCTTAGACTGGGATGCTGAAGCTGGCTCTTTCAGTCACCAACATGGATGATTCAATGCATGGGACCTTTTGGTGCAGTTCACCTAAAATGAAGAAATGTCCCCTGAGCTAGCAGCTTCTTCTTCAATTTTTTAAAGAAAAGTGCTCCAGCCCCGGTTCCATTTCCATTAGAAAACGAAACCCACAGAGCTTCTTCTTCATTAGTTGCAATAAAATTGAGCAACATCAAGGTTGGTTTTGAAGCTCCTGGAATGCTCAACTATAATTTGGATATCATTTGTGCAGTTCAACTAAGATCGAGCGTGGAATGTAGATTTCTGTTTGCACAAAAAAGGTGGAAAGGAGGGTGACTAACAAGTGATGAAACATGCATCAAATGAAATGAAGCATGTTCCTTAACTGAATGGCAATCCTACAAGGACAGTAGCAATTTCTAAAGCACTGGCATTGCTAGATATAAGTGTGGGCATTAGGATTAACTATGACAACCGTTAAATACGACATTACTTTGGGCACGGGAGAGTAGGTGGACCAGGACAGTTGCATACCTAACGAAAAGAACCAACTTATCATAATGGGAAATTTTAGCAGGACATGTAAAGAAGTGCCATTGATTCATATTACTGGAGGCATTACATTGAAAACAACATTGGTTTAACGTGTCCTTACTTTTAACAGTGCGACTGCTATATTTTACCAGTGGCATTACATAAGAGTGGCTTGGGGCAACAAACATCAAAACAGGATATCTGGGTTGGTCCCATTTTTGTTCGGTATAGCCACCTTATACTGTGTGAGGCTAGCAAATCTAGTGCTGGACTTACTCTGTTGACTTGTCCCACAGTCCCCACTTTCTTTCCTTTTTCAACCAATAGATCGGGTTTATATTGAGTTTGTACTGCGTTTCCCTTTATTTCCCTATTAGCCCTAGAGACCAGTTGGATAGCCAGTCTCTGCTACTTTTCGCCCCCATTATTTCCTCTTTCGACCAAGTCCTAGATTCAGGTAACAAATCCTCCCCCACCCCCACCCCCTTTCTTCCTTGTTTGAACCAAGTAGTACTAGATTCGAGTGCATGAACTAGTTTTACCTCTTAAACGTAAAAAAATTAGGTGGTTTTCGAACAGCTGATCGATCCTATCTACGAGGGGGCCTGAGAAATAGTAAAAGATACAAATGCAGCGACGTCAGGAGCTCGGGAAGTAGAGCAAGGCCGGTTTCGAAGGAAGTTATACCTAATGGTCGCCGGGATGTCGCTAGGTGGGTGGCGGGAGGCCGGATCTGCCCACACTACAGCAGCAAGGAAGAAGGGGTCGGAGGCCCTCCCTCGCCAGCGGTGCTTGGGAGAGAACGGCAAGGCAGGCTGATCGGCACGCGCCCAGCAGTGGGTAAGAGCCGTCACCGAGGACGACTGTGTGAACGTTGCACCTTCTCACCTTCCCCGGCGGAGAGGATCCGGCTGGATCTGTGACCAGCGGTGAGCAGGGAGAGAGAGACAGTGTGGCCACCACTGTCGTGTTTAGACCTGGAGAGGCCGAGATAGTGTGAAGAGAGCAACACTAGCAAGCAAGCGCGGAGGCTCCTGCCTATATAGTGGAGTAATACTAGTTTTCTTTTGTCTACCGAAGCCGGCTTGACCTCGTCAATGACTGTCGAGAAGTCTTCATGCACGTGGCCCGGAGGCGCAGTTGTCGTCATTTTGATCTGAAGCGCCGGATTATAACATATAACACGAAAAAATGCCACATGACAAGAAATCATAACCTCATTGCCCAAAGGAGACAACATGAATCCTGGCGGACAAACTAGACGAGGAACAAAGCTCAAATTAAAGATAAACTCGTAGAAAAGGGATCCGTCGATAGATGTCCTAATTAACATAGCCGGCTTGACCTAGATGGCAGTCAAGTAGTCACTGTTCGTGCATGTGCCCCCAATGACTAGCCCAACTCAGTTGTCGCTCTTTAATCCTCGCAGTGACCCGAAGCACATGACACCTAATTTTGCGAGATGACAAGAAACCTTTTTTTAGATTTCTCACCACAACTGCAGCCATGTACAACACAGCCTGCACGATATGTAGACGATAGCCAATCCAGGCGTGTCTGCAGGAGTCTGGTCACATGCATGGACGAATTGATCTTCCGTGTCTTGCAGGGATCGTCCAGGCACCAACGTAGTACAACACTTCTCTAGTACTATTGCTCGTCTCCCTCTTCTATTAAGTCACCCGACTTGCGGGGCCGGGGAGTGTGCCTATGGTCGGTTCTCAATTGCCGTCCCACATGTGTGTGCAAACGCAATATGACGTGCGTTCCATTCGGAGAGCAGCGTGCCAGACCGACCGACCGTCTGGGGTGCGACGCGAACGCGATGGGCGTGCTGTATACTCTGTACATGTGTACCACCGTTTTTAGACGCTTTGCTCCATGGCACGGGCGCAATCCATGGATACAAAATTAGTATACTATATACTATTTAAAAGTCGAGGGCGGGGCTTTTCCTGCGCGGTAGGCGGCGGGGCAGTTCCGCCTAGTCGGTTCGACAGAGACGCAAGAAGACGAGGGAGTAGGCTGCTGCAAACGTAGGGTTGTGTGATTTGACAGCGAGTTACTGCTGGACAGGTGGGGCCCCGTGATTTGACTTGCCATTATCATTTTAACTGCGGCGCTACGACCGGCGTGAGTCTCCCAATTCTTGACCAGCTCCATACAGGTGCCTCTCCCAATGCTCCACCATGTATTAGAGGCTGGCTCTTGCATGAGAGCTCACTTGTCCACTTTTTCCTTGCCACTCTTTCCTCCACATATGCAAAAATGCCATGTAAAGCGCACTATTGTACTTACTTTTACTTGCTCCTATAGGTGCTTAAGCTTGCCGCATAGGCATAAAGTCTGATGTGGCAAGTTAATCAAGAAGAGAGAGACTAGTTTGGTGACCCAAGGAAGAAACGGTGCTAAGCGCGTGTACCTAGGTGAAAAGACAATTTTGAGTCTATAGCTAATTAAATGAAGCAAACTTAGCAACACTATTTCATTGGAAGAGGTCACTCCTTGGCAAATGCAATAAATACTTGTACTCCCTGTGTCCAATAATATAAGAACTTTTTTGGCACTACACTAGTGTCAAAAACATTCTTATATTATGGGACGGAGGGAGTACGAAGAAAGAGATAGAGAGGAGTAAAAAAAATACACTTATAGCCAACCTTATAGCCAACCTTGTTGTAGTATGAGTGACTAAGTGATGACTATGTATGACATGCCAACATCAGATAGCCTAACGCGCCGTGTTAAATCTCCAAGGGCGCGACCGCGCGAGCGATGCGACAGTCGTGGTAGGCGCGACCATGATACGGGCTGCTGGCAGCCCTTGGATCTGAGATCAAACGGTCGCATGCTAAGTTGCTGAAAATTTGCAGAATAACCCTCCAGGATAGGATATTCACCCATAGGTCTAGAATCATGCCATGCAACCGTTCGATCTCAGATCCAAGGGCTCTCGGAAGCCCGTATCATGGGAGAATGGAAAGCCACTACCCTGCCGTTCGCACGCTGGCAGTTCGCTCCTACTCATCCCCGCACATCCTTCAATACTACGGCGGTTCGCTCCTAGTCGTCCAGTCCATTCACATTACAGCAGTTCCACTAATCGTAACCCTCCTCCCAAATCCATGGCGTCCCAAATCTCCACGATCGGCGGTGAGTACAAGGTTAGAACCATCACCGGCGATGAGTTCGACGTCATCTACACCCGTTCTTCCGCGACGGTGAAAGGATGCCTTTCTCGGTTCAGACGCATGTTTGAAGACTCAGATGATGAGTGGGTCGCTGGGCTAGATGTTGAGTACACCACAGTCTTGGGACGAGAGAAGGATCTAAAGGACGAAGAGAGGAAGAAGCTCGCCGTGATCCAGGTTTGCGTGCATGACTTATGCTTGGTCTACCACATATGCCATGCCGACGTTGAGTGCCAGGATTTTAAGGACTTCCTCGAGAGCAACCTAGTCAAATTCGTTACTGTAGACTTTGGTAACAACAAAGAAGTCCTGCGTCGGATATGCCTCGTTGTAGGAAACACCTTCGACCTCTAGAAGAATCGGCTGGTGTCCTCTCGTCGGCCTTCAATGCTGACCCTGGCAGGAGCCATGGTTCATCCTTCGTACGATAAACTGGAGAAACCTCCATACACGTTTCATCGTAATGCATGGAAGCGGAATGTACTAGATATAGACCACATCCACTATGCTGCAATGGATGGCTACCTTTGCTTCAATATCTACAAGGGTTGGATGAAGAGCAACAGCCAAGTGTGCGGTTCAAGCAAAGAAGTATCGGCCAAGAGGAAGAGGGACAAGGGCGAAGTCGAGGACGTGGACGAGGACTCCGAGTAAGGTGGCAGTGTCGTTGCTCATGGTGGTTCTAATGTAGTGTCTACCGGAATAGTTGCAAAGTTTAATTTCAGGTGTGCTTAATTTAATTTGAGGGGTGTGTTGTGCTGAGCCCCCAGCAGAACTATGTTATGTTTCTTCTCGTTACTTTAACTCTTCTGTACGTACATACTAGTATTTCTTACATTTCATCTTTTAGTTGGTATAGTACTACCACTCGTTTCTTCACATTATATACGTACAATATATATGGCCAACATCATATAGCCAGTAGTTTAGTTGTCAAAGAATTTCAGGGTGCTTAGTTTTGTCAAAGAATTCCAGGATGCTTAGAGGGTGCTTGGATACAAGGGACTTATTTTAGTCTGACTAAAAATAGTCTCTTTAAGAGGCTAAAGTTCCAAGAACCCCTGACTAAAGAGGGGCTAAAACTAGTCTTGAGACTAAATTTTTTTAGTCAGGGGTACCCCTACTAAAATGTGGATTAGTCCTCTCTCTACTCATTTAACTCCTCTCCTTTAACACAGGCGAGTTCTGGATTGGAGGGTTAATTTGGAGGATAATAAATGCTCATTAACTTGATTTTAGCCTTTTTAATATTTGGATCCAAGCATGGGTGAGGCTAGCATGTTTTAGTCCCACTACATTTAGTCATGGGACTAAAATGTATCCAAGCACCCTCTTAGTTTTATTTGAGGGGTGGGTTGTGCTGGACACCATTATTGTGACTAGCCTTTTTAATAGTACTATATGCATAATTTGTGGACGAGCGCTCTCTATATGTACCACCTTTTTTTTAATTTCAAGTTTTGCTCCATGGCGCAATCCATCGATACTACTGCTGTACAAAAGTATACATTTTTAAAAGGCTAGAGGGCGGGGCAGTCTAGCTTGGTCGGTTTCACGAGAGGCGAGGGCCTTTGTGATTTGACGGCTCATTACTGCTGGAAGGCGGGGCCTTGTGATTTGACTGCTCGTATAAATGCGCCAACGACCTGATCGAGGAGGAGCAAAGAAGCGTGCGATATACTCAAGTTTTCCACTGGAGTAGTACTGCGACAGAGGAGCACAAAACATGGCAGCCCAGTGCCATATGGCGATAAAAAATGATCTAATTTGCTAGTCATCTCATTGTTAACATTGTTCTATTCATTCCCTCAAAAAACCATTGTTCTATTCATGCCTCATAGAGAACGTCACACGTGCGGCGAAACACCCGAAGCAAAAGATAAAACACGGGAGCAAAAGAAGAAGGAAGATTATCACCCCAAATGATCTAATTCGCCGTGGAGTCATAACTTCTTCATCATCGCCTCCACGACCTCCATCTCCTGGCGCGTCTCCTCCGCCATCTTCTTCATTCTGTCCATGATGCGGGATTTCTCGACGCGAGCCTTCATCATCTGTTCCACGGCCGCATTACGTACCTTGACAGCAGCCGGGTGCTCGATGCGGAGCTTCGCCAACTCCTCCTTCTGTTCCATGACGAGGGCCTGCAGCATCTTCATCGAGAAACTACTATTCTCATGCAGCTTCTTCCAGCCGGCGTTCTTCTCCTTCAACAGGTCGATCTCGTGGCAAAGCTTCGCCTTGTCCTCCTGAAGTCGCAGGATTTCGCCAGTCGCCTTCTTCTCCGAGGCAATGCTCTTCTTCAGCAGCATCACCAAGCCGGCGGTCAACTCCCCCTGCTAATTGAGCTCAGCGGGCATGTCGTCGAGGCTCTCCTTCAGCAACTCCATCAAGCCTTGGATGAACTCCTTCTGCTTATTGAGCTGATCGGGCATGCCGTCGAGGGATAACGACTCCAGCTCCGCCGGCTCGGCATGTTCGCCTCCGTGGCTAGGGCCCTCCTGGGAGCCATCGCCTGCCAGTGAGAGATCTTTCGAGGGCTCTGCGTGGCGGTGAGCCCTCTTTTTTTTCCACAGCCTTGGTTGCCGCTCCCTTGTTACGAGTAGTTCTCGACCTAGAGCTCTGCTCACCGGCCATGGCAACGACGGACGAAGAAGAAGCACTTATGAGGAGGAAAGGTAGAGTAATTTTCGGTTAGGTAGTTCCCCTTTTTATAACCTAAGTACTAGCACAAGTACTAATACCTGCATAGTGGGAACACGTTCAGGTTTGGTACGTACTAGTAGGTGTGAGCAGGCTTTCGAATGTGATGGGAACAAGGTAAAGATTAATTGATGGTTTTGGTTTCGAGGCCCGAAACGGCTCTCGATGAGTTTAGCGGAACATAAATTTCAAGTACTACACTGCTCAAATGCGTAAATATTATGTTACTATCAAAAATTGGCACAAAATACGAAGGAGACCAATGGAAGTACTACTAGCAACCCACGATTTAACTACTCGCATGCGCGCAGTGGAGTAATAGTGTCTTTCTTCCGCCCTCACGTCCACTCAATTTGCATGCGCTGTATTAATTGACCATCAATGAAGTGAACGACTTTACATGCGTCAAATTATCACATGGGGTGGATCTTGGTACAAAATTTCATCCGCCCATGTACCCGCATGTGCGTGCGACGGAATGAGTGTGTGCGTGCAGTGCGTGCACATCTTCCCTTCGTGCATGTACCGCTAGTATGGCTAAGGGAGGACGAGTACATTCTTCTGGAACCAGCAGCACGTCACTGTGATCAATCCACACAAGGAGGTCGCGACAACGCCTCCACATGTGCCACGTGGCTTCATGAACTGTAAGAGAGACACTGTGTAGCGTGCCATTGGTATTCTAATTTACGTGTTTTGCACATACTCGAAGTACTAGTAAGGTACACGTGCATTGCACGCATCAGATTTTGCAACCAAATTATGAATAAATACCACACTATAGCATGTAAGCTCTGAGTCATATATGCTTGATGTAGCCCTTCGTTTAATTCTTATAGTTCATCTCATTCAAAATCAATTAGTTTTTATAAAAAAGCTAAGAACGCGGGAATAGGAAAAACATGGGATTATAGTGGAATGTCGTCTTGAATCCTACAGGATTGTACGAGTGTTTGATTGTGCATAGAAAAAACGTAGAATTCTTTCAAAGAGGTTTGAGTGGATGGGATGTTTCCTATGAAATCTAGTGCAAATGAATCATATGGAAAAATTCCTATGGTTTACAATCCTACGAATCAAACAATCAAGATAGGACAAATTCCTAATGATTAGAATCCTCCAAAATTCCTTTGAGAATCCTTTGAATCAAAGAAGCCCTTAATTTATTTTATGATTCATGGAATTGTGCGTTGTAAAGCATAAAGTAAAAACAAATATAGGCAATTCAACTAGAAAAAAAGTTTGGGCAGTTATGATACGGAAGATTCTAGAACAAAAGAGAACCACTATTGTTTTGAGGTTTGTGCATTATGCTTAAGTTCAACCATGGAGTCTGCTAGATAGTACATGTGGCAAATTCCGGTGGGGGGCTAGAAGATAGTGCGAGGGGCCAAGTGGAGGGAGACTATGAAGGAATGCACAAGTGCGAGATCAATATTTAGAGAGAGGGGGCGAACACGTGCGCTGTTGCGCGCAGTGGCGGAGCCATGAAAAATAAATAAATGAGCTAGGGGGCCAAGCATTGCTAATCCTTTACGAGGAGGGTCAATTCATGAACTTAAACCATTTTTAGTAGCAATTGTCTAATGATCACATTCATATTAGCCTCGATATATAGTGATGTTAGGGGGGAGGGGGGCAGGGCCCTTACTGCCCCTGTCTTCGCCATTGTGCACGCGTCTGAGAGATGAAGCGGAAGGCAAGGATGATGAGAGGGGGACGTTGGATATATAATTAATGTGGGTGTATTAGCTATATATGTTAATCCTATATAGAGAGGTATAGATTGATCGATGTGGACGTGGGAAAGAGGGTGAGACCTCACTGGATATATCGATTGATCGGTTTGTGTGGAAAACTATGAAAGACCTAGCTATATACACACATACATAGAGGAACATCGATCGTTGCGCATGCATGCGTGAGAGATAAAGAATGCCCGATATGATGGAGAGGGGGATGTGTGTGGGTGTGTGCCTTCATGGGAGACCGACCTGAAGAAAAAGATTGCATGCGTGCGATGGTAATGCAGACTGGTAGTGTCTGTGCATGCATGCACGAGAGAAAGTTAGTGGTACAATTATAAAGAGAAGACTACTGTGTGGGTGTAAAAGAATAGGTGAGGTCATAATCAATGTAAAGTTGAATTCAAATATTTGAATAAGAGATCCCGATGTTTGAAACCCATGCATGCATGAATATAACGGAGATCTGCGCGGCGTGGTTTGGAAACGAGCATGTTGTAATGTATACACATTGAACAAGGTCAGACTGATTTGAATTTGAGATACCGATGGCAGACATCATTTGGCCACGTTGCATCCATGCATGGACACACTATTCTAATTGGAGATGATGGGCGGCTTTCGTATCACATATCTATATCTATACCCATATATATATATATTATATTTTTTTATTGTATGCGGGTAACTTTAACTTTGAAAGATGGTCGTTGGATGAGGCGAATCCGATGGTCCAAAGATGTTAAATTTGAGCACTACTGGCCGTTGGATATCATCTAGATTCCACCAGATTTCGCCACATGTATAATCTAGAAGACTCCATGGTTGAACTTAAGCATAATGCACAAACATCAAAACACAAGCACTTCTTATTTGTTCTAGAATCCTCCGTATCAGGATTGCCCAAATGTTTTTCTACATGATTTGCCATTATTTGTTTTTACTTTATGTCTTACGACGCACAATTCCATGAATCTTAAAATAGATTAGCTTTCTTATAAAAACAAGATGATTTTGAATGAAATGAACTATAAGAATTAAACGAACATCTACATCATGCATATATGACTCAAAGCTTGCATGCTATAATGTGGTATTTATTCATAATTTGGTTGCCAAATCTCATGCGTGCAATGCACATGTACCTTACTCTAGTCTAAATGGTGTTTGCGTGTGTGTTGTGCGTGTTGAGGTGCAAATTGTCTTTTTTTGGGTACACGTTAAGCTTGTTCTTTCGAAATTTCAAGCCACGCCTTGTTATGCAGAAAATTCAAGCTAGCGTCTCTGTCTATCGTGCTGCGAAACTCCCGCCTCTTCAACCCGCGCCTTGTTAGCCCGAAATATTTAAGATATATCTTTGTCTCGTTGTGCTCCGACAACAACCTCCATCTCAACCCGCGCCTTGCTATTCCGAAATTACAACGCGCGCGAAAAATCCCACCTCCTGTGAAATCCCGACACGCGAAATGATCGTGGTACCCCTGAACCGAAAGAACCGCCTCAAATCGGTGGGGGTACTTTTGTAACTTACCCCACATTTCGGACAAGGGCGTCTCTAAGCCATGGTTCCCCATCCGCCCACCCATTCGTACACCGAGGCCGCGAAAGCCCACGACGAAACCCGACACCCTGCTCCATCCGCCACCCAGCCGGAGCCTCTTCCCCGACGACGTCGTCCACAGCAACACCTCGACTTCCCTCATCCACCGTACCGGATAAGGATCCGTCGTCGATCTCATCGTCCCGCCGGTTCAGCCACCCCGTCCTCCACCTCCAAGGAGCTGCCCCGACATTCCCCTCGTCTTTCGCGCCACCTCCATTCCCACACCGCTGTCTTCACCTGCACCACTGGAAGAGCATCATCATCACCGTTTACTCAGATGAAGCTGTGGCCTAATCGGTGCCACCAGAGAGGTTGTACACTAATCGCCGCATTTTCTTCTTGATTCGATCTCACGGTGCTGCCGGCGCTCGGTCCCGAGCCGACACGGCGCGGCTCCATCCACGGCGGCGTCGCCGGCCACTTCCTCCACGGCATCGCTCCCTCGGCGGCGACGTCCACATCATTAGGAGCTGCTGCTGCTTTAGCTCTCGCTCGCGCTGCTGCTCTGCTCTTGCTCTCGGTCCCCTGCCTGGTTTGCTCTTGCTATTGCTCTTGCTCGCGCTGCTGCTCTCACTCTTGCTCTTGCTTGCGATGCTGCTCCAATTTAGCTACACTTCAGTCGAATGAATCGACTTTTGGGTCAGTCAATTTTCAGGGGGTGGGGAGG
>NC_057814.1:458747175-458798738 GCF_018294505.1 Triticum aestivum
GGTGGACCGGCGGTGGGGAGTGTTTTTGGGGCGGGCGGGGCGGTGCACCGCAAGCCGCGGGCGGCGGGGGGCTGCTGTTTGGCCGGTGGTGGCTGGCGGCTCAGGGGGTGGAGGTTGAAGATGAACAGCAGGCCCTTGATTTCGTATCCAACAGCTGCAAAATCGACTGACCAGAGATGAAAAAGTCAGTCGACCAACGTGTAGCCTCACCTTGCTAGTGCGTTCAGTTTCGACAGCAAAATTTAGTTTCGACAACAAAATTCAGTTTCGACAATTAAGTTTAGTTTTGACAGTTAAGTTCAGTTTCGACAGTTAAATTCAGTTTCAACAGTTAAGTTCAGAGATGAGCGGCTGATGTATTTTACATCTAGCACTTTGTGGTTATGTATTTTACGTCAAGTATTGGAGATGCTATTAGAATTCCACTCAGGTTAACGTTGTTCGTTGTCTCTCTTGTCCTGCTTCAGCCTTGGCGTCGTACAACTCACCGGAGCTGCTCCAACGACGAAACCCTCCATCACAGCGGAGCAGTACCTCGGGCTCCATCTCCAGACACCTAAGATCTTCTTCCCCTCCTCCGACAGCCAAGTCAGCCGGAGCATCCTCACCAGCCAACCCAATCACGCTGAGATCGACATGGCTTCGCCAAAGAGGTTGTACACTTGTTGCATCTCTTTTTTACTCTACATGTTATATATATTGTCCACTAAGCACTCGTAGTAACGGGAAATACGATTATTTTATCCTACTATATGACAAGCAGTGAGGTACCAGGCAACTTAGCTATCCATGATGGACTCTCTTGAATGCCATCATTATTTATCTCTGGGCGTTTGAGGTGTGCATTTGTCGATGGGCCTGGGAGTTGAGCTAGTATGGCAGTGGCCTGGGTCCAAAGTAATAGAAGTAGCACAAAAACATTTTTTTAGTGTAGGATTTTCCTTGCTCAAGCCTGCCTACTAGAATCGCCAGTGCTTGAAAGGAAAAGTGAATGAAAAACATCAGAATTGGAAAGTTTCCTATGGTACTACTTTTCATGAATTTGGTGCAAAGGAATGGAGCAAAGGAAAACTGTAGGATTTGCTCCTTTAGTGTCTCCTTGAAAGAAAAACCGTAGGAATTCTAATTTCCACTTCTCCTCCTTCTCATATTCCTATTCATCAAGCACAAGACTAAGAGATAGTAGCATAATAGCATTATAACCGTACATTTTCTTGTGGTTTGACTTAATCTCACCATGCTTTTTTGCATCCTGTGATCTTCCAATTGTTGTGAATCAAACACCCAGATTGGCAGAAATCCTGTGTTTTTAAATTCTCGGTTTTGCACGTGCATTCCTATCCTATTCCTGTCTATTTCCTATCCCTGCATTGTTAGAATCCTCAAATTCAAACAATCCCTTACTCAATTACTTCTGTTACAGATATGTGTCAAAGAAAACCTCGTGTGGTTTGTCCTGCTCCTGCGGCGTTGTTTTCCACCCCAGCTCAGCTGCTCCAACGACGGAAGGGTTCACCACAGCAGGGATCCGCTCTCCGGACTGTCTTTCGCCGCCTCAGATCTTCTTCCCTGCCGCCGGCAGCCACGGCAACTGCATTACCATCATCAACTTTGCAGATGACCTTGAGGACTACACGGGTCCGCAAGAGAGGTCGCACTCTTCCGTGTCTGCTTACGTTATGCGTCGCTTTATATGATGACATGCTACATTATCGTCATGTTCACCTATTAGACTCCGAGTCAGGTCCAAACTAATGCTGAAACTTGAGTTTTTAAATGGTTGTGGGGTACATATTGAGGCAGCAATCAGTACTATCTGTCTACTATCTGGTTAATCTCCGGTGTCTACTATGAGTTTCATGTTGGGTGCAAACAAATATTAAAGGTGCCATTATCTGTATTTGTTAACTAAAGCTATTATCTGCCTGCTATCATTGGTTTTGGGTCTATCCACAGTTTGCTACCATCACTCTGGATTTGTGCATGCACTCCTTACATAATCTCACTATGTTTTATTCCTATGCATGCCAGTGATTGTACACAATGGAACTGATCATGTAGAGCAAAAGAGACGAGCCTTGCGTGGCAATAAAATTTCATGCAGACGTCGTTCCATGGTGGGCGCAAAGGCAGCCCCCCTCCACCCATTTCGGATCATAATCAAGAGTAAGATAACTATTCTGAGGGGGATTCGGAAGGAGAAGACCACTCCTATTTACCCCATGAGGTCTTCGCTCTAACTTGGCATGCTGATGTTGGTAATATCATGCATATGGTGCCTTGCATTGCTTACTGTATACATTAAAGATGTCATCTGCTTAGTTTAGACATGCTTTGTGTCAATGCCATCTGTTTAGTTTCTTTATCGTATATGTGAATCATGCAATGCCATCTTGTCTAGCCAGGCATCATATATGTGAATTTTGCAATGCCACCCTGGTTAGCCAGTCATCTTATATGTGAATTATATCATGCCATCATTTTTTATTACATGTTAAATTTGTCAACAATTTTAGTACATTCAATTACTCTTCCTGTGCATCAGCCATTCGACACGGTCATGGAAAAATCTGGAGTGGAAACAAGGTCTTCAGAGCAGACAATGCTATCTGACGAAGCGCATGTCTTACTGGTTACCGATAGCTCCTCAGAGGAGGATTCAGAGACAGATGACCAGTCATATTCCCCCCCCCCCGAGGTGCATGCCCTAACTTGGCAGGGTTATGTTGCTCATATCGTGTGTATGGTATCTTGCATTGCTATGTCATTTGCTTAGTTTAGACATGCTTTGTGTGAATGCCACCTGTTTAGTGTCTGATTACCATATATGTGAATTATGCAATGCCATCTTGTTGCAAGACATTATATATGTGAATTATGCAATGTTATCTTGTTGCAAGGCATTATGTATGTGAATTATGCAACGCCATGCTGTTTAGGCAAGCGTCATATATGTGAATTATATCATGCCGTCCTTTTTTTGTATTTCTCATTGCTTTTGTCGACAATGTTTGTATATTCAACTGCTCTTCCTGTCCATCAGCCATTTGAATTGGTGATGGAGTAATCTGGGGTGAAAACAAGGTGTTCAGAGCAGACAATGCTACCTGCTGAAGCAGATATCTTGCTGGTTACAGATAGCTCTTCAGAGGAGGATTCAGAGGCAGATGACCAGTCCTATTATCCCCCTGAGGTGTATGCTCAAACTTGGCAGGGTTATATTACTCATATAATGCATATGTTGTATTGCAATGCTTAGTTTTTACATCATATACACAATATTGAATTCCATCTCCTTAGTTGACACATCATATATGCGATTGCCCTCTGCTCACTTCCTTAGTATATAAATCATATATTTGAATTATGTCATGCCATGATGTTTACATAGACAGCATGTATCTGAATTATGGCATGCCAACCCATTTTCTAAAGACATAATATAGTTATATCATCTCATCCTGTTTACATAGTCATCATATTTTAAATTATGTCATTCTATCCGTGAATTATATCATGCCATCATGTTTCCATCGACGACATGTTTGTGATTTATGGCATGCCAACCACTTTAATAGACACATCGTATAGTTATATCATGTCATCCTGTTTACATAATCATCATATTTTGAAGTATGTCATTCTATCATGTTTAGTTAGCCATCATACATGTGAAATTGTGTCATGCTATCCTGTTTAATTAGCCATCATATATGTGAAATTATGTCCTGCTATTCTGTTTGCTTAGACAACATAAATGTGAATTATTTCATGCCCTGTTTTCTTCCCTACTATCCATGGCACCTGTCTATCTTAAAATGTCTGTACATTCAATTACTTTTCTTGTTTATCAGCCATTTCAATTGGAGGGAGTGATGGCAGTATCTGTGGGAGTAAAAACACGGTCTTCAGAAAAGATCGTGCTACCTGTCGATGCAGATAGAACCACGGTTGTACTTGCCCAAGAACCAGCCCCACCACACATAACCCACACTCATGCAGATTGTACCCCTACCCAGTTGGATAGAGAACTAGCTACACCCCTTCTAACCCCAACCCCAGCAGATAGACACCCAGTTCCCGTTGACACAGCACCGTCTCCACCACAGAGCACCCAAACACGAGCAGTTAGTAAGGCAACTGCAGTGCCCAAATCACGAGGACCACCACTCCGAACCCGAAGTCAATGCTTAAAGCAGAAGAAGAATTGTTCTCGGGTCAGGTTCCGTAGCTATGGTTCATACTACTTTTCTCTTGCATCACTGTATTTACTGATACCAACTAATTTCAAATTTGAAGGATGCAGTTGAAACTCCAATGGCGCAACATGTATGTTTTAAGCCTGTTTCTTCAACGTGTTTGGCTATTTGCTGTTGTAACTTGCTCTATGTTGATTTCAGTTTCAATTGAATAAACAGTTATGTTCTCATGCCATGCACATTACAAGTGTTGTTATTGCTGTGTAGTTTCCCACACTTATATTTTGTCTATGCTGCTTTGTCTTAAATAGATATGATTTGAACTGTATCTATCTTGATTTGGCAACATAAACTAGAATGATATAGACCATACAGTGACCATACTGCATAGATATATGTTTGTTTCATGCTGTTATTCTGTCCACCTTACTACTGAACTGGTTTACCAAAATGAGTTTCATATACTACATTGTAAACCTGAGATGTGTTTGTTTGTTTCTCTTTTAGAACGCGGATAAAATATTGGAGAAGAGTACCCTGTTATGCAATGGTAAAGGAAGTAATGCAGATAAGGTTCAAGATAGTGCGACATCCCTGTTGGTCTCCAAGAAAGCTGATAAAAACTATATTGAAGACACTGAGACAACCCCAAAGTCCTGTCTTGATGTAGTGTTCGAGTTACTGGCTACCACTGCTGGCACCAGCTCTTCGAACTCGTTGCGTGAATCAGTTCGGCTTCTTGAGTCTCAACTTCAAGTTGAAAGACATTGATCAGATGTTATGCGACAGGAAGCCGAAGGACTGAGGAAGTCCCTGCAGAATTTAGATGCATACTTTCTGGTGCAACAGGAAGCGCTGGAGGACTTAAGCGCCAAAGAAGAGAAAGTTAATAAGCTTGCTAAGCATCTTGCCCGCATTATGGGTACCCAGGATATTGTTTCTTGAGCTCTTCTGAAGTGGTTTCAGTTCTGGACTTCTTTTGCTGCGGCGTTTATATGCTGTTGTGTTCCCTATATTTGCACTGGTGGCGAACTTTGATGCCCAGTGGATGTAATATGTGTAATAGCTGTGATAGCCTAGTGTAAGTTGCTTGCTTATTTATTTCCTTGTTGTCTTGTTTATTTGTTTGCTTGTAGTCAGTGCAGTTCTTTTTCTGCGGTTTGCTAGTGGCTGCAATAACCTATTTTTTAAAACTAGGACACAATAACCATGGGCTAATACTTACTGTAGTGGCACTGGGCCTCCTACGGGCCGTAGAAACAGTGGGCCTTCTACGGGCCGTATAAACAGTGGGCCTTCTACGGGCCGTACAAACAGTGGGCGTTCTATGGGCCGTAGAGACAATGGGCCTTCTACGGGCCGTAGAAAGAATGGGCCTTCTACGGGCCGTATCATCAATGGGCCTTATACGGGCCGTATGATCGATTGGCCAAACATGGGCCAAACAGACCGCATTCTGGCCGTAAACGGGCTAGAGTTGGAATCGTCCGTTCATGGGCCGACCATAACGGGCCATCGTTAATAGGCCGTATTTGATGACGCTATGAAAACGGCCCAACGTATTAACGGACCACAAACGGGCCGACTGTAACCACGGGTTGAATTTGGCCCACAAGCAGAAAATGACAGTAACGAGCCGTAAGTAAATGAATGCTGGAAAATAGACCAAGAATAAATGGGCTCTGAGAAGGCCGAAAGATAACATGGGCTGGAAACGGCCCAACGGAATAACGGGCCGTTAATGGGTATAAAGTGATACACTGTTCTTTACGGGCCAGTTTCACCACAGGCCGTTAATGGGTGTACAGTGATACACTGTTCATTGCGGGCCAGTTTCACCACGGGCCGTTAATAGGCCAAGAGTTACATAGGGCCTCATATGGGCCGAAAGACGTCATGGGCCATACATGGGCCAGAAGTGAAAACGGGCTGGAATCATATTGGATGGGCCAGATGACGCTACTGGGCCTAATTCGAATTGGGTGTAACGGGCCTTGGGTTAGCGGGCTGTAAATGGGCTATATGCGAACAGGTCGTTAACAGGCTTTCCATGGGCCGGCCCGCCACCTTTTGACCAAGTCAAACGGGCCGGCCTTTTCACAGGAATGGGCCTCTGTTGGGCCGTGCCACGTGTCGACGTATCATAGGCGCCTTCTGTCCAATGAGTGGATGACATCTGTCCCAGCGATGAGCCGACACGTGTTTCCTCCAGCCAATGATGATTTTACACATGGAAAATCCCCATTGGTCGGGGCTGTTAACGGGTTATCGGATCCAAAACCCGACCCGATAGCTTAACGGCGTTCCGTTACGGTGGATGCCACGTGTCGGTCACCCTTGACGAAAGCACTTCTGTGACGCGCGATTTATCGTCATGGAAGTGGACACTTCCATGATGATAATTTTGGTAATGGCATGGAACAATTCTACGACAGCACATGCATGACTATCTTGATTCTGTCATAAAATCGTCATGGATGTACATGCATGACAGAAAACGCGACCTACTGTGACAAACACGTATCATCACGGAAGTATATTTTTTTGTAGTGCCAGTTTATTTTTTCTGTAGAATACCCAATCCAGGCCTACTTATTTTTCTATGCCCTGATGGGCTGCAACTCTTTCAAGACGCCTGCAAATCTTGAAAGTAATATGAAATGGGTTGTAAATATAAAAACAGAAGACAAATTGGAAATTACTTTGTAATTTCTGAATTTTTCCACATTTTCAGATCCCTATTTCACTGGGCTTTAACCTAATTTAAATATATCTTCAATGTACTTTAAATCTGGCTCGACATTTTGGTATTAAAAATAGTTTGGAACCCACAGAAATATGCTAAATTTAGTTTAAATTTTTAACCCCGGCCCTCGCCAACAAAAAAACGGACTGCAATAAATTGCATAAGAAGTTGCAATAAGTTATATATAAATTATTAAAAAAATAGGGAATGGTCTGACTTGTGGGCCAATTAAGTTGACGCGTATGCAAGATTTTTTTACTTATTATATACGTCAACAAACGATTCTAGCAGACGTAACCGTTGGATGTCAATCCAACGGCCGTCGTGTTTCTTCAATCTCTGATATTCTTGCTCTAGCCGCCAAATCCAGCGCCGGCGGGACCGCCTGCTCCCGTCTCCCGTGGCCGGCTATGGTGCCGCGGAGGCCTCACCACCCCCTACTACTCCCACCGCTGGCCAGGGCATCCCTCTATTCACCCACACCCCCTATTATTCTGCGGCGACGACAGCCTCACGCCGCAGCCGAACCAGTGAACCCTCGTACTCCTCTCCGCGTGGGCTTCCACTGCCGCGTCTTCCTCGGCTCCGCGTCGTCCCCTTCCTAGGCCTCGCCGTCGTCCACCGCCCTGGTGCTCTTGGTGCGGCGTGGTCAACGTGGTCAAGGAACGACTTCCATCGAAGAGTACTGTACGTGGAGAGGTTGATAGCTGGGTCCACGACCGCAGCAAGGAAGTGCCTCCTTATTACATGGAAAATAATGATTCCTCCACCTGACAGCAGGGACCCACCGGATGGGCCACCGTATTTCATGAAAAAAATGTTTCCCCCCTGACTGTTGGGACCCACCAGCAACATCTTCGCATGCAAGGAAGTGCGTCCATATTACGGGCAAAACAAAATGATTCGCCCCCCTGACTGTTGGGACCCACCAGCTACATCTTGCCACGCAAGGAAGTGCCTGACAGTCAGGACCCACCTGGTCGAAGCGTACGTAGCGTTGTCATTCTAGTCGCGAACGTGTACGTACATACTGGTCGATGTAGAGGCGCACACGTGTCGTAGTAGAGGCGCGCACGTAGCATGTACACGTACGTACAGAGGCCAGGGTGCAAGAAAGAAAATACGGCCACGTACGTACATACAGGCGTGGTCTCAACCGCCTACTCGCGCATATGTACGACCAAGGCTCGTGTACATGGCTGGGTCGGAACGGAGAAACTGCGTCGTCGTCGAGTTCATGGGGAGCCAACCGGCTGGTCAGAACGGAATGCGTCGTGTTCATCGGGAGCCAACCGGCTTGGACGGAACAACTGATGGAAACGAGGCCTGGCGTACCGCAGAACGGAGGAAATGGCCTTGTGTTCGACCGGCCACGGTCGAAATGGGTCCTATTCATCGGGAGGGGTCTGACGTACCGCAAAACCGAGGAAACGGACTTCTGTTGGACCTCCTACGGTCGAAACGGGGTCCTGTTGATCGGGAGGGGTATGGCGTACCACAAAACGGAGGAAACAAACTTGTGTTGGAGCGCTACGGTCGAAATGGGGGTCCTGTTCATTGGGAGGGGTGTGGCGTACCGCAAAACGGGACTCCACGGGATACTGTTCATCTCCACCATCGACCTCCTCCAGCCTCCACGGGCTACTGTTCATCCACCGTCGACCACCTCCAGCCTCCACCTGCGACTGTTCATCCACGGGCTCCTGTTCATCCAGCCTCCACCGCTCCTCCACCGTCTACTGTTCAACCAGCCCTCCCCACGGGGTCCTGTTCAACCACCCCTCCACGGGCTACTGTTCATCTAGCCCTCCACCGGCTACTGTTCAACCAGCCCTCCACCGGCTACTGTTCAACCTTCCGTCCATGGGGTCCTGTTCATCCAGCCCTCCACGGGGTCCTGTTCATCCACGCCCAACAGGCTCGATCGATCAGGGTCCTGTTCATCCAGCGGAAACACCACGGGGTCCTGTTCATCCAACCCCCCACCAGGAACTGTTCATCCACCCCCCCCAACAACGCTCACTATTCATCAAGGGAAGGCTGCAGCAGGTGTCGGTGTCAAAACCGGCGGATCTCGGGTAGGGGGTCCCGAACTATGCATCTGAGGTTGATGGTAACAGGAGACGGGGGACACAATGTTTACCCAGGTTCGGGCCCTCTCTATGGAGGTAATACCCTACTTCCTGCTTGATTGATCTTGATGAATATGAGTGTTACAAGAGTTGACCTACCACGAGATCGTAATGGCTAAACCCTAGAAGTCTAGCTTGTATGACTATGATAATGAGTATATCCTTTCCGGACTAACCCCTCTGGTTTATATAGACACCGGGGGGATCTAGGGTTTACATAGAGTCTGTTACATAAGAAGGATTCTTCATAATCGGTCGCCAAGCTTGCCTTCCACGCCAAGAAGAGTCCTGTCCGGACAAGGGTGCAGTCTTCGGTCTTCGTATCTTCATAGCCCATCAGTCCGGCCCACGGATAACAGGCCGGACGCCCGAGGACCCCTTAGTCCAGGACTCCCTCAGTAGCCCCTGAACCTGGCTTCAATGACGAGGAGTCCGGAGCACAGATTTGTCTTCGGCATTGCAAGGCGGGTTCCCTTCTATCCGAACTCCAAGATAGTCTTCAGATGTATTGATTGTATCCGGACTTGTGTACACAACTGCAGAGGATATAATATTTTACGAGTTCAATCCCTCGACAACTTTTTGGTAATATGACATCACGCCTGCTTCCGCCATTGTTCGCGAATCGCTTTAGCTGGCCCGTCGCCCCACGTCCCAAGACGTGATTTTATTGGCATGTCTTATCCGAACGGAGATCGTGGCTCCCTTTTTTAATGGATTCCTGTCAACCCGGACGTGGGTAACCCAACCGTCGCTTGGGTATAACTCCTTGGAAATAAGCTAGTTTTCGAGGCCTGAAAGGAGACGTTTGATATTTGCGGCCTTTATATTGAGGTACATACCCGTCTTTTTCTCACGCTTGCTTCTTCGTGAACCTCTGCTATCTCGAGTTCCAACACCCGGGTTTCAATCGCCACAAGCTTCAATCATGTCCGGATCCAACCGTCAAGGCCGACGGGTGGCTTCTTCTATCACAGAGGGAGATATCGCAAAGCTTCGGGCGGCGAGGTACTTGACCGCGGAAATCCTTCATCGGCTTCCTGCAGAGGGGCAGGTTATTCCTACCCCCAGATCCGGTGAGAGGGTCGTGTTCGTGTCCCACTTCCTCCGTGGGTTAGGGTTTGCACTTAACCCCTTCCTCCGGGGGCTCATGTTCTATTATGGGCTAGATTTTCATGATCTGGCCCCGGACTCTATTCTTCTTATCTCGGCGTTTATCATTACGTGCGAAGCCTTCCTCCGAACTCCTCCGCACTTCGGCTTGTGGCTCAAGATCTTCAAGGTGGAACCACGAGTGACAGAGGGGGAGCAGGCAGAGTGCGGCGGCGCTGTAGTGAGCAAGCTTGCTAGCGCTGTTTGGCTGAAAGGATCCTTCTCCAAGTCTTCCGATCTATGGCAGTAGGGGTGGTTCTACACCACTGAGCCCCGTGGCTCCAAGTGGGCAGCTGCGCCCGCATTTCGATCCAGCCCCCCAACCCAGCTTGCATCATGGATTAATAAGGGGTTGGACTGGGGATCTACGGACGAGGTGCAGACTTTGCAAAGTCGCATCTGAAACCTCATTGAGAGGGACGTCAACATCTTCAACGTTGTTCAAGTAATGCTGGTCTGCAGGACCCTACCGTGCCAGCGAGGGCCACTCCGCATGTGGGAGTTCAATCCGGAAGGGCCGCGGACTCTTCAGCACTTCTTCGGCACTACACACGAAGGAATGTGGAGATTATTTTTCGGGAAACGAAAACAATGCCGGACACCACCGAAGATATCAGCCTTGACTGCAACCATCCAGACACCCCGGTAAGTACCCATTGCTGAACACCTCATAATCAGATACCTAGTGATAAGATACTAACCAAATCATCCTTTTCCAGGGCTGGATAAAGAAAGTGGAACGGATTAGGTGTCCGGCTCCCCTTCCCGAAGACTCAGCTACTCCCATGTTAACAAGGATCTGGCCTCGACACCATATGAGGCGCCGGCGAGGGGGGGGTAAAGAGGAGAGTAAAAAGACCCAAGATAACCTTTGTTCCGGAGGTAAGTCGGATACTGAGTCAGGAGAAATCGACATTTCCTCGCCTGAAGACAGAGGCAAAAAAGGACCCAGTATCCCTTCTCCGAGTAGGAGGAAAAGGGCCACCTCTGAAGATTGAGAGTGGCAGTCTTCCAAGAAGGCCAAGATGCCATCGTCGAGCGGCTTGGGTTTGGAAAGCGACATTGTTGAACGGCTCCAACAAGGGGACAAGCCCTTGGCCAAACCGTAAGTGAATCCGGAGTACTTTGACAGCGTTCCGCTCCGTCCCTATCACCGAAGATATACGTGACACGTTCATGCATTTTACAGGTCGGCACAGAGTTTTTCTGGGCAATCCTCTTCTTCAGGAAGTCTCCTCCCAGAGATGATGGAGAGCGAGACGCCTCCTCCAACCTCCTCGCCCAATAAGGCGGATGACTCTGGAGTGTCATTGCGGAGGGTCCCGGTTAGTCAACAGGTTATGCCGGGGAAAAAAGAGGTAGTACCCAAAGGTGGATCTCCAACCATCCGGGATTCTGGGGCTGATGATAACAAAGGCCCCGGACTGTCTGGCTCGCAGCCGACAGTGATTCTAGAGATGGGTGAACAGATTCCTTCAAAGGATGGTCGTGCTTCTAGAGCGGCTTCCGAAGACCCAGAGACTCCGGATATATTGCGGGACATGTTGTGAAAAGCATCTGTCTCGGGAGAGCAGCGTACCTTGATGGGTACAGTGGTTGAGAAGATTTTGTCTACGAAGAGCAGTTTGAATGAAGCCTTCATGAGCCTGCTAAAAGACTTCGAGGTTTGTGATCAAATATGTTTTATTTGCAAAGATGTGCCGGTGTATAGGTAGTAGCCCCTGAGACTCGGGTTGGCTTCCACTAGGAAGCAACCAGAGGATCGAAAAATGATCGTTTGAGGACTAAACTGATGAACTTGAACACATGCTGCTTCCGCCTTGGCCACTTCCCGGACTATGGAGATTGCCGAGCTGCAGCAGAAGCTTGATGTGGCAGGGGATGATCTTGCATTAATCAATATGCGTCTTGACAAGTGGCAAGGTATGTATTCGGGGTAATCCCCATACATTTTATGTAGTATAAGCATGATGCTAAAATCTGTATGCTGGAATATGTGTGGCTGCAGATGGTGCTGTCGTCATTGCAGTTCTTCGAGCGGAACTGGCTCGGGCCAAGGAGCAGGCCCGGCGTAGCGATGCTGAGCTAAAAGCCGAACAAGCTGCATGGCGCCAAGATGAGGAGAAGATATCCACTATGGCGCTCGAACTGGAAAATGCTACTGGCCGCTGTGAATTTCTAGAGAAGGAGAATAAAGCCTTAACGGCTGAACTGGACAAGGCCTTACTAGAGGCGAGGGAAGCGCGATCGAAATCCAGAGCAACCCGTGAGGAGGTTCGGCAGGCTAGGGAGATTGCGGCTGGGAAGCCCTTTCTGCTGCAAACTAAGTTCGGTGACCCGAACTATGCTCAGCTTAACCATGTTTGGAGTTTTCCGGACGGGTTCTTGAACTTGCCGAAGAGTTCTTCCGATGCGACGCAATATTACCAAGCGCGAGATGGGTATGCGACGGAGAAGCTTTTTTGTCGCAGTTTGGCGCATCAAAGCGCCCTCTGTTGCTCAATGAACAAATGTCCCAATGGGCCGAACTTCATAGGATATCCAGCGCTGCCATGAAGGATGTCATAATCCGGTTGTGGCCAACTGAGCCTGTTCCAGATAGCTACTTCGGTTTGGCACAAATACATGTTGACGCGGTGCCGCGAATCGATGCTGTGAAACGGTCAGCGTGCATTGAAGGTGCACGGATGGCCTTTGCCCGAGCAAGACATTCTAGGGAAAGATGAAGGCCATCGATGTTGCGGCGAAGAGTCCACCCAAGGGCAAGGACCGTCCTGAACCGGAGGATTATTTTGAAGACGTCCTAGAGGCCGCCCGCTTGATAGAGGGTCAGTGCTCGAAAGACATAATTTTCGAGTGACGTGTATGAGAATTGTAAAAGACAACTTTATAGTTAATCTATTTAATGTTTTGCTCTAAGGCTTGAGTTCCTCCTGTGCGGCCGTTTTAATATAATCTGAAAGTTTTCCAGTCGTCGGCTTCAGCCCTCTCGTAGGAAGTACGGGGGTGTTCGGAAAAGCATTTAATCACTCTTTATACAACATCTTGGTCCATGAAGGAGGTGATAATGCGGCGAACCAGGCAATCGGACTATAGGGCGTTAACGCTTTCACTTAGGCATAGGAGTTCTATTGTGGGGCTACGACATAGCCCCTGGTATGTATGCGGTGTATGATGCCTTACATGTTTGATCTGAAAAAGATCCCTCGTGTGACACGGAGAATCGCCAAGGATTCCAAGAAGTCGTCAAGTGGTTGACCAGCTCTCGCCGCATCATGAGAGTCAGTTTTCGGCTTTCTCTACTGAGGTGCTCATCCGGTTTAGATCAGGGCACAATTGCAGTAGTTCTCCCTTTACTACCCTAGCCGATAGAGCGGAACGTAGGGTAGCAAGCACAGGAGCCCGGCAACCCAACTATTGACCCAAAACAATGATTCAAAGCTGATGCATATAAGGCCAAACTTGTGACGCCAAAGTACGCTATAGAGCTGTTCGGACTTTTAATGGCAACACATTTGTTCCCACACCGAGCCCCTGGCAGGTTATGCCAAGGTATTTTTGTGAAATAACTATAGGAGCCATATTTATTGGAGAAACAATATGGATGATTAATTTACTGGGAACTGAGCGATATGCCAATGATCACTTATGATATATAAAAGCCATCCTCCCGGCTATTTGACATGCTCGGGGTCAGAGGCAGAGGAACAGGCATAGTACAAGCTCAAAAAATAGAGAATGCGGACTACAAAAAGTTATTTTGGATCTCCTGTCGCACATCTGCGCCGCCAGTCCTCGGTGGGGGAGGGGGAATCCTTTATGGAAATAGCCCCGTAGGTGAGTGTACGGATTCGGACTCTGATATAGCCAGTTTCAGATGTTTATCCTGTTCGTCACCTGTTTTTAAAGGATAGCGAAGGAAGAAATAAAAAGACAATAAATAATAATAAAAAGTTACTAGAGTGCTTGCAGGCTTTGTCCGTATTGTGCTTCCGCCAATGCCCATGCTATCTTGAGTGTGCAATAAATGTATGCGCTGTACAAACTTTGTAGGTGTACGGAGTGGGCGGCGGAAGCCGGGTTGCTATTTCCGTTCTAGGAGTAATTGATCCCCGGGTGGAGATTGCTTCTGACCCCCAGTGTTTCGTTGGTGAAAGTTTTCGTCATCCCTGACACCTGGCGGCTTCTTCCCCTTCTGTTCGGCATTGAGCTTGCCGGCCTGTTTGAATACCCAGTAGTTTCTGTTGGCATGATTAGCTGGTTTGTCGGGGTGGCCATGAATCTAGCAGGGTCGGTCCAATATCCTATCCAGGTTGCATGGTTCGTCTCGTTTCGCCTTGAATGACTTCTCCCGTTGATCGGGCTTGGGATTGCTGAATCCGACGTTGACCGCCGTGTCGCGTGATCTTTCATTATCATTGCGACTGTTGTATTTGCTTCGTCGTGGCTTGCCGTTGCCATCTCGGATTTCGGAGGTGCCCGGGTCGCTGGCGCTATTGCTTCTGCGAGCGAGCGATCTATCTTCTCCCGGGCAAAAGCGGGTCATCAGAGCAGTGAGGGCTGCCATGGATTTAGGTCCTTCTTGGCCAAGGTGGCGTGCAAGCCATTCGTCTCGGACACTATGTCTAAAGGCCGCAAGGGCTTCTGCGTCCGGACAGTCGACGATTTGGTCTTTTTAACTAAGAATCGAGTCCAGAGCTTCCTGGCTGATTCTCCGGGCTGCTGGACAATGTGACTTAGGTCATCGGCATCCGGTGGTCGGACATATGTTCCTTGGAAGTTATCGAGGAAAGCCTCTTCCAAGTCCTCCCAGCTGCCTATGGAATTTTAAGGCAGGCTGTTTAACCAGTGCCGAGCTGGTCCTTTTAGCTTTAGTGGGAGGTACTTAATGGCGTGGAGGTCGTCCCCACAGGCCATATAGATGTGGAGGATAAAATCTTCTATCCATACTGTGGGATCGGTTGTGCCGTCGTATGATTCAATATTGATGGGTTTGAATCCTTCGGGGAATTTATGATCCATTACTTCATCAGTGAAGCATAGGGGTGTGTGGCACCTCTATGTTGGGCCACACTGCAATGTAACTCTGAAGGAGTCCCTTTGCGGTTTTCGGCGTGGCGAGGTTTGTCACGTCCGAATAGGTAGCTATCGTCGCGTGTCGAGTCATGCTTTCACGATCCGTAGATCGGTATTGCGTGTCCTGCTCTATTGGCCAAGTCCCTCTGCAGGTCGTCTGGGTAATCGTGACCTGCGTTGTTCTTGCCTTTATGGCGAGGTGGGCGGTCTGGTCTTCGGCTTGATTTGCCTCTTTATCCGGATAGAGTTGTCGGCGACCTGCCGCTTTATGTGATGATGGTACGGGCTCCAACGCCCCGTCATCAGACTTGTATATCAATCTGTGCTTTGGGTAGCTTTTGGCTAGGTCATTAAGGCCGTATTCTTTGGCGACCAGGACTTCGGTCCATCTGTCATTGAGTAGGTCTTGGTCAGCTTGAAGATGCTGCTGCTTATTTTTCAGGCTCCTTGCCATAGCTATTAGCCTGCGCTTGAAGCGCTCCTATTCGAGGGGCTCTTCGGGTATGATGAAGTCTTTGTCACCGAGGCTTACCTCCTCTTCGGAGAGTGGAAGGTAGTTGTCGTCCTCCGAACTGTCACTGGGGAGGGCCAGTTCATCGGGGCTGACTTGCCTGTTTTCCTGTTCCCCCTGTTCAGATCCTCCTGCAACAGGGTCTTCATTGTCTCGAGTGTTACCTTCTCCGGTGCTAGTGTTGTTTTCTCCTGAGCGACGTGGCTTAGAGCGGCGCTGGGGGCGCTGGTGTTCGGACTGTGTCCCGGGAGGCTTATCCTCAACTAGATCCTCCTTGCCATTGTCGAGAGCGTCATTGGGTGTGTCTACCATACACACGTCATACCAGGAAGTGGTCGTCCCTCGTCCTGTGGATAGTGAGTTCTGGCCTTACCCCTCATCGTCGTCCATACCATCGATGTCTTCGGGGCTGGGGTCAAGCGTGTTGGTTGGGTCTTCGACAGTGGCTATGAAGTCGGTGGTGGGTGGGAAGCAAAATTCTCCATCGTCCGCCGCCAGTTCGAACCGAACATAGTTAGGTGGTGAGTCACCTACCAGAGATCGGTTTTTTAGTGAGTTTAGTACGTCGCCCATGGGCGAGTGTCGGAAGACGTCTGAAGCGCTGAACTTGAAGATCGATAACCGATCGAGTTCGGTATCTGCGGACTCGCAGGGTTTAGGACTTGTCGCCGGAGACGAGTCCGGGGTTCCGTTGATACGGATATCATATGAAGTAAAATCTGCGTGCGGCTCCAACGCCGCGGAATCGGTAGCCTCCGTGATGGGGTTGAGCTTCCCATCTTCGGATGACTCGATCTGCTCCAGATCTAAGGCCAGTGTTGTTACAGGAGCTATCTCCTGGATGCGGCCCGATGGCCGGTTTAAGCCGTGCCTATCGGGGTGAAGGGGAGCGGTTGCCACGGTCTCAAATCCGTCGAAGATCAAGTCTCCACGGATGTCCGTGACATAGTTCAAGCTTCCAAATCTGACCTGATGGCCAGGGGCGTAGCTGTCGATCTGCTCCAGATGGCCAGTTGGCCCGCAGTACGAAGCCGCCGAACACGAAGATCTGTTCAGGGAGGATGGTTTCTCCCTGGACGGCATCACTATAGACGATCGAAGGGGCCATCAAACCTTTCGTCGATGGCATAGTGGAACTCTCAATGAAAGCACCAATGTCGGTGTCAAAACCGGCGGATCTCGGGTAGGGGGTCCCGAACTAGGCGTCTGAGGTTGATGGTAACAGGAGACGGGGGACATGATGTTTACCCAGGTTCGGGTCCTCTCTATGGATGTAATACCCTACTTCCTGCTTGATTGATCTTGATGAATATGAGTGTTACAAGAGTTGATCTACCACGAGATCGTAATGGCTAAACCCTAGAAGTCTAGCCTGTATGACTATGGTAATGAGTATATCCTTTCCAGACTAACCCCTCCTGTTTATATAGACACCGGGGGGATCTAGAGTTTACATAGACTCGGTTACATAAGAAGAAATATTCATAATCGGTCGCCAAGCTTGCCTTCCACGCCAAGAAGAGTCCTGTCCGGACACGGGTGCAGTCTTCGGTCTTCATATCTTCACAGCCCATCAGTCCGGCCCACGGATAACAGGCCGGACGCCCGAGGACCCCTTTGTCCAGGACTCTGTCAGCAGGTTCGATCGGCTTCAGTTAGCAGCAGTAGCGAACGAAGGAATCGCTCGATCGGGTTCAGTTAACAGCCATCGATCGATCGCTCGGGTTCAGTAACGCGTAGCCTGCAGTGCAATCACTCGGGTTCGGTAAGAGCCCAACGCCTCATACCCACGCGCGTACGTGTACGAGAGAAACGCGCATCGCTCGGCCCCCGACCACCCACCATAACTGGGAACTCCCCGATATTTTCTCGCCCTCGCTATTACCACGTTTTTTTCTGTCATGGACGGTCCAAAGAATGTCATGCAGCTGCGTCTCCGGCCCGCCCAGGACGAAAATCCCATTTTCTGTCATGATTTTTTGTCATAAAAGTAGGAGCCCATCACATCTATGATGATACCGGGTTTTGTCACAATTATCGTCATAGAAGTGTCATGAGAAATGACAGAAAAAATTTCGTTCGGCCCAAAATGTCATGGATGTGTCTTTTTTTTAATAGTGCGAGCAGCGCCTCTTGCTCCGCCCGCTCCACGTCGATCTGCTCCTCCGCCTGGAGGTGCTCCTGGAGGACATGGTGGTTGTAGGCCGCGTCGGCCTACGCCTCCCGGAACTTGTCCTGATGCTTCTGCCTCACCGTGTCCATGTACTGGGCACGGGCCTCACCGATGGTCATGGTGCAATGCACCGGCGAAGATGGCGCTGAGGAGGGGGTTGGCCCCGGATCGTCGACTACCATGTTCTCCATTGGGACATCGTCGTCCTCCGGTGGCCCGCCGGCCAGCTAGTCGGCAGCAATGGCTGCCATCTCCTCGTGGTCCGTCGTCCGCCCGTCCCAAAGAGCACTAGAGCGCGAGGAAGCCATGGTGGGCAGTAGTGGTGTGGACAGGAGAAAGGGAACGAAGGCGCATGACTGCGACTATCGCCGGCGCAGCAGTTTATATAGCAATGGTGGGCAGTAGAGGGACGGATGGGTGGCGTCGGCGTGGCCGCCTCGGCAACCACGTAGCATTAATGTGGGCGGCAGATGAACGGACGGACGACACTTCTGTCGTTTGAACGTGGAGCAATCGCCTACACCGGGAAGCGGCGCGGGCGGCGCTGACCGTTTTAGGCAGAAAGCGCGCGCGGGCGAGGGAGGTGGTCTGGGTGGGCCAGGGGCGGTCAGACTCGTGCTTGGCAGCGGGTCGGTCCAGCAGCCAGACATGCAGCTCGCCAGCAAGCTAGCCGAGCTGAGCGACGACAATCAGACGATGGACGTAGCTTCCGACCAGGAGTCGGCGCCACAGTCCAAGCCGGTTCATGCCGTGTTCACCATAGAGCAGGTGTGGCCGCACTTCGATGCCCTAATGGTGGAAGAGATACCAGCGCAGGAGGACCTGTGCTGCAACCTTCGTCTCCTCAACAAGCACCGGCGAACAAGCGAACGATAATGCCGTCTCGGACATGTGGCCCTATGATCCTGGCTTCCTGAATGAGCAGCGGGCACTGTATCAAACCATCCGTAGGGCCCGCGAGGCCCTCTCTGTTGTCCTTCGAGTTGTTGCGTTCGCCGTGGCGTCACCATCTCGCGTTGTTAACATGGTCAACGGACATGAGGAATGAGGAGATGACTTTACTTGGAGAGGATGACAGTGGGGACCCACCAGGGCCATAGCCGCACGTACGCAAGTGCCTCCTTATTATATACAACTATATTTTTTTGCTTCCTCCTGGTTTCCTGACATCACGATCCCACACCATTGTCAACCTATGTAGTCAATAAACGAGAGAATTGCACAAGGAGCGGCCGACAGCTAGGACCAAGCAGCTCGAGTAGTACTTGTGTTTTTGAGGTGTGAGCATTGCAGATTTTTTTCTTGAGCGATGTTTTTGTTGTTGCTCAGAGGAGAGCAGGGTATTAACTGGGCGGGTTGTGGCCTGTCTAGCCCAGGCCAGATATCCAGCCCAGATATTAATTTTTTTCAAGTTGAAAATGGCTAGCCCAGCAATACTTTTTTTGAGGAATACCCAGGCAAGGTCAACTTCGTATTCTCCGCCCCGCTGGGCTGCAAACTTTCCTAGGAGGGATGCATTAGGCTTAACAAGAAAATGGGCTTTAAGAAATAATAAATGGGAGGTAATTATAAAAACTGGGCAGTAACTATAAAAAAATGCACCAAACACGTAATTAGTTTTAAAAAAAATATTATTTTTGGATTTTGAAAATTTTAATTTCATTAATTGTTGCGCGTGAAATATTTCATTGGATTTTTACATAATACAAATTTATTTTGGAATTATATTTAATCTGACTAGAAATTTTGGTATAAAAATATTTCGAATCCCATCAAAATGTGGGAAATTTTATTGAATTCTGTTTTGAGCGGTTGGTTGAAATTATGAATCTTTGTCCTAACTAGAAAACGGATTGTACTTTTAACAAACTGTAAATGGGTTGTAGTAAATTCCATTAGAATTCAAAAATGGGATGTACATTCTTATAAATCGCAAATGGGCTATATGTTCTCTGCCACACACTTGTGGGCCTACTAAGTGTTCGCGTCCCCTAAAAAACTAAGTTGACGCGTATGCAAGGATTTGTCAACTTATAGTCAACACACGGTTCTAGCAGCAGTGGTCGTTGGATGTCCATCCAACGGATGTGTGCTTCTTCTTCACTCTCGGATATTCTTGCTTCAGCCGCCCAAAAAATGATTCCTCCCCTTGACATCTGGGGCGCGCCATTTCGGAGGCTGACCTGTGGGCCTACTAAGTTGACGCGTACCAAGGGCTTTGTCAACTTAGTCAATATAAACGATTTTAGCTACAGTGACCGTACGATGTCCATCCAACGGCTGTCGTGCTTCTTCAACCTCTGGTCTTCTTGCTCCAGCCGCCCAAACCAGCGTCGTCCGTGCCGCATGCTCCTGCCTCCCGTGTCCGGCTGTGCTGCCACCGCTGGCCATGCCATCCCTCTGTACTCACCCACACCTCCCGTTATTCTCCGGCGACGGCAGCCTCATACCGCAGCCGAAGCAATCAACCCATGTATTGCCCTCCGCGTGGGCATCCACTGCCGCATCTTCTCTGGCTCCGTGTCGTTCCCTTCCTAGGCCTCGCTGTCGTCCACCGCCTTGGTGCTCTCGGCGCGGCATGGTCAACATGGTCAACGAAGGACAGCCATCGGAAGAGGACTTTAGGCGGTGCGGCTGATAGCTGGACCCACCAGCTACAACTTCGAACACAAGGAAGTGCCTCCTTATTACTCGCAAAATAAAAGTGATTCCTCCACCTGACAGCTCGGACCGAGCAGCTATACCTTCGCACGCAAGAAAGTGCGTCCTTAGCCTCCCTGACCACTGGGACCCACCTGGTCAAAACGTACGTAGCGTTGTCTGTCTGGTCGCGAACATGTACGTACATACTGGTCGATCGATTTCTCTACAAGTATGAACTGTGGGCAAGTAAGTAGCAGCATGTGTCGTTGTAGAGCACCCGACATAGCAGTTCACGCAGTCCTGTCTAAGTCATGTACACGTACGTATAGCCACAGGGCAAAATATAAGGCCACGTAGGTACATACGGGCAGGCTCTCGAGCGCGTACTCACGCATATATACGGACGCCCAGGGCTTGTGTGCATGGAGAGGCAACGTGTCGGATCACGGGTTCCGGCAAAACCCTCAAGGTTCAAACACTGGGGTGCGCGCGAAGATTTCCTCCCTACCGATCTACGCCCTAGCTCGCTAAGATCTCGTGGACGAACTCGACGAACTCGCAACACAAAGACACAAGATTTATACTGGTTCGGGCCACCGTTGTGGTGTAATACCCTACTCCAGTGTGGTGGTGGATTGCCTCTTGGGCTGATGATGAACAGTACAATGGGAATAACATCCTCCTGAGGTTGAGGTGTTCTTGTGCTTGGCGAACTTGTGTGGGTGAGGTGCTTCTCCATGAGCTATCCCATACCCTCTACTGTGGTGGCTAGTTCTACTTATGTAGGCCCTGGTCCTCTCCCCAGATATTGAGCCGAAAGGGAGCCAACAATGGCCAATTCGAAAGGGGACAGCTAGTACAGCTTATCCTGACAAAAGTGGTCTTCGCCTGCAAAAGGCTTTGGTGATGACGTCGTCTTGGGCTCCATGGTGACCTCCGTCCTGCCTTCCTACTGGTATTGGTCTCGTTGCACTGATATGGAAACCTTTGCTTGATGCCTTGGTACTCCGCGCCTGCGCTTGCCTCCTTACCACCAAAGAGGAAACAAGGACGCTCCGCGCTCTGGCGCCCGCCTGGCGCCCGCCCGACCTTGGTCGTCATGGCTCAGGTCACGAGAGCCTTGTGAGGTTTACCCTGCCTTGATTTCTCCACTTCTTGCGAGGCAGCCTGGTGAGGCCGCCCCTGAGGAGGTCTTGCGTTTTCCTCCTCGCGAGGCTTGGCCCCTCGCGAGGGTCTTGAATGTCTCGCTGATGAAGATGGGCCGTACAGGCCTCCAGCACAGCCACACCGCGGGCCGCAGGCAGGCATGTCTGGTGACCCCCGTTCCCAGAACGCCGACAGTAGCCCCCGGGCCCAAGGCAACCTTGGGTTGGCTTCGAGGCGAAGCCAAAGGTCAAGCGCGGAGCGCCGCGGGCCCCAAAAGCGTACGGCCTTGGTCGACGCGTGGCGGTTGATTGGACGTGGCCGTCTTCGCTTCCCCATGCTGCCTCGGCAACTGCTCGACTTGACAAGTCCCTGCAACATGCAAGGAAAACCATCATTACCTGTGATCGTGGGAGGCGCCGGTTGGCCTTCTTTCGCAATAAATGGGGAGGGGGGCAGAGCCCCCGTCGCCCATCTCTTCCTTGTTCGCTTGCTTCTTTCATCCTCTGCTCCATTGCTAGTAGCGGCCCCGATGGCGCCGATCCGAAGGTTCTCCGTTGATGAGAAGGGCAAGGCCCACCGCGATGATCCGGGGCCGCTCCCGCCGAAGAAGAGGTCGGCTCATCGTTGTGACGAAACGGCGATGCAGTTGGTGACGAGGCCTTGGTGCGAGCGGCCTCCTCCAGGGTACCCGCTACCCTTGTACGCCCAAGCCGAGGGCTCAGGAAGGCGGAGCGACGAGCGGCGTCATCCGCATCGCGTCCGTGGTCGCCGTGCAATGGCGACATGCACTGTTGCCCCTGGAATACACGCCATGGATTCCTCGCACGAGCTTGTGCTGTGGGCGCCGATGCCTCCAAACTCTTGGATCCGCTTCCCGCGGTTCTTCTCCGACGTGATGCCGCCGAGGGGGCCCCTCGAGCTCTGGCTGCAGCATGCTGACTGCGATGCTCCGGCGATCGGAGCAGAGGTTGAAGTGGTCCCCTCCGGCAAGATCTTCATGACCCGCGGCTGGGGTGAGGTCGCACGGGTTTGCTGCGCGAAGGGCGCCCTCGCGATCACTTCGAGTAAGACGGCGCCTCCACGCTTTTCTTCAAGGTCTTCGCCGCGGAGGGTCGCTGATGACCCACAAGTATAGGGGTTCTATCATAGTCCTTTTGATAAGTAAGAGTGTCGAACCCAACGAGGAGTAGAAGGAAATGATAAGCGGTTTTCAGCAAGGTAAAATTGTAGGTAACTGATAATTTTGTGATAGGGTAATTTGCAACGAGCAACAAGTAACAAAAGTAAATAAAGTGCAGCAAGGTGGCCCAATCCTTTTTGTAGCAAAGTGCAAGCCTGGACAAACTCTTATATAGAGAAAAGCGCTCCCGAGGACACATGGGAATTATTGTCAACCTAGTTTTCATCACGCTCATATGATTCGCGTTCGGTACTTTGATAATTTGATATGTGGGTGGACCGGTGCTTGGGTGTTGTTCTTACTTGAACAAGCATCCCACTTATGATTAACCCCTGTTGCAAGCATCCGCAACTACAGAAGAAGTATTAAGGTAAACCTAACCATAGCATGAAACATATGGATCCAAATCAGCCCCTTACGAAGCAATGCATAAACTAGGGTTTAAGCTTTTGCCACTCTAGCAACCCATCATGTACTTATTACTTCCCAATGCCTTCCTCTAGGCCCAAATAATGGTGAAGTGTCATGTAGTCGACATTCACATAACACCACTAGAGGAGAGACAACATACATCTCATCAATATATCGAACGAATACCAAATTCACATGACTACTAATAGCAAGACTTCTCCCATGTCCTCAGGAACAAACGTAACTACTCACAAAGCATATTCATGTTCATAATCAGAGGAGTATTAATATGAATAAAGGATCTGAACATATGATCTTCCACCAAATAAACCAACTAGCATCAACTACAAGGAGTAATCAACACTACTAGCAACCTACAAGTACCAATCCCAGACTTAGAGACAAGAATTGGATACAAGAGATGAACTAGGGTTTGAGAGGAGATGGTGCTGGTGAAGATGTTGATGGAGATTGGCCCCCTCCCGATGAGAGGATCGTTGGGGATGACGAAGGCGATGATTTCCCCCTCCTGGAGGGAAGTGTCACCGGCAGAACAGCTCTGCCGGAGCCCTAGATTGGTTCTGCCAAGGTTCCGCCTCGTGGCGGCGGAGTCTCGTCCCGAAAGCTTGCTTCTGATTTTTTCTTCGGACGAAAGACTTCATATAGCAGAAGATGGCAACCCAAGGGCCAACAGGGGTCCCACGAGGCAGGGGGCGCGCCCAGGGGGTAGGGCGCGCCCCCACCCTCGTGGCCATGGTGTGGGCCCCCTCCGGTATTTCTTCCGCTCAGTATTTTTTATTATTTCCAAAAATAACTTTCGTGGAGTTTCAGGACTTTTGGAGTTGTGCAGAATAGGTCTCTAATATTTGCTCCTTTTCCAGCCCAGAATTCCAGCTGCCGGCATTCTCCCTCCTTATGTAAACCTTGTAAAATAAGAGAGAATAGGCATAAGTATTGTGACATAATGTGTAATAACAGCCCATAATGCAATAAATATCGATATAAAAGCATGATGCAAAATGGACGTATCAACTTCCCCAAGGTTAGACCTCGCTTGTCCTCAAGCGGAAGCCGATAACGATAAATATGTCCACATGTTTAGAGGTAGAGGTGTCGATAAATAAAAATACGGACATGAGGACATCATGATTATTCTCATAACAGCAACATATATGGATAATGTCATATGATTTCTTATGCTCAAGTAATAATCTATTCACAATGCAAAGTATGAATCAGAAACTTCATTGAGAACTAACAAACTATAATCTCAGTCATTGAGGCAATTGCAATTTATCATAACATCAGAAAGAGTCTATGTCAGAGCTTTTTAGCAAGTCCACATACTCAACTATCAATTAGTCTTTCACAATTGCCAACACTCACGCAATACTTGTGGTTACGGAGTTTCAATCGGACACAGAGAAAGATAGGTGCTTATAGTTTCGCCTCCCAACCTTTTACCTCAAGGGTAATGTCAACAATAATAGTTCATGCTAACTTACATCCAATTAGATATATATGTCTGGATCTTTCCAACACACTGTGCTTGCCAAAGGATAAAATATGAAAAGGAAAGGTGAAGATCACCATGACTCTTGCATAAGGTAGAAGATAGAAGTAAAACATAGGCCCTTCGCAGAGGGAAGCAGAGGTTGCCATGCGCTTTCGGGGTTGGATGCACAAAATCTTAATGCGAAAGAACGTCACTTTATATTGCCAGTTGTGATATGGACCTTTATTATGCAGTCTGTCGCTTTTATTCCTTCCACATCACAAGATTGTATAAAGCTTATTTCCTCCACACTAATCAATTATACATATTTAGGGAGCAATTTTTATTGCTTGCACCGATGACAACTTACTTGAAGGATCTTACTCAATCCATAGGTAGATATGGTGGACTCTCATGGCAAAACTGGGTTTAAGGGTTTTTGGAAGCACAAGTAGTGTCTCTACTTGGTGCAAAGAATTTGGCTAGCAAGAGGGGGAAAGGCAAGCTCAACATGTTGGATGATCCATGACAATATACTTTATCTCAGAATAAGAAAACATAACCCATTACATTGTCTTCGTTGTCGAACATCAACTCTTTAGCATGTCATTTTTTAATGAGTGCTCCCAATCATAAAAGATGTCCAAGATAGTATATTTATATGTGAAACCTCTCTTTCTTTATTACTTCCTATTAATTGCAATGATGACCAAAGCTTTGTTTGTCAACTCTCAACAATTTTTAATCATCATACTCTTTCTATGTGAAGTCATTACTCTCCATAAGATCAATATGATCTCTTTGTTTCTTTTTATTCTTTTCTCTTTTCTTTTATTCCCTCGGGATCATAGCAAAATAATCAAGCCCTTGACTCAACACTAATCTTTATTATATAGCTCACGGACTCAATTACATAAAGGGATCATAAAGCAAAACTCAAAACTAAATCATACTAAAGCTTTATTCTACTAGACAAAATATTACTAAAAGGATCGAACTAAGAAAAATGGTAAAGATAGGGATGTGATGGTGATACTATACCGGGGCACCTCCCTCAAGCTTGGCAGTTGCCAAGGGGAGTGCCCATACCCATGTGATTATATCTCCTTTGTTGGTGATGAAGGTGGTGGAGTTGTTGATGATGAGTAATCGCACATCGAGCGTAAGAGATCCTCCAACTTGCGGATAATGCCCTTGAGTGCGACGATATGCTCCTTCAACAAAATATTTTCACGTGTGAGATACTTATTTTGTATACGAGCTAACTCAATCATCTTGAAAGCTTCGATCTCAGTTGGGGTAAGAAGATTGTGATCAAGTTGAAGGGTGTCTTCTGCTGCCGGAACTTGGTCCTTTGTGGCCTTCTTGATCCCTTCACCCTTGTTGATCTCCACGGGTTCTTCCCTCTTCAGCTCTATCTTCATTAGCCCAGCATCGTTGTCACCATTGTAGGAGGAGGGGGACGACATGATGCCTGGACAACCCAGACAGAACACAGCTCGAAACAAGAACAGAGGACAATTGCGTGATACAGGAGTCAAAACCTTCGGGAGATTATATAATGAATTTTTACCGACCAAAAGAATTATCGTGCAAGAAAACGGAGTCCTGAGAGCACACGAGGTAGGGGGCGAGCCCTCCACCCTCGTGGAGGCCTCGTGTCCTTCCCGGACTGCTTCTTATTTTTCTATTTTTCTAAATATTCCAAAACGGAGAAAAATTGCCATTAGAACTGTTTTGGAGTCGGTTTACTTACCGTACCACATGCCTATTCCTTTTCGGAGTCTGAAACGTTCCGGAAAGTGTCCCTTATGTATTCCTCCGGGGTTACAGTTTCAATAACATTGGTTTCAACATTTATGGGATTACCTCAGATATAATGTTTAATTCTTTGACCGTTCACCACCTTCGGATTTGTGCCTTCGAAGTTGTTGATTTTTATGGCACCGGAACGATAGACCTCCTCGATAACGTAAGGACCTTCCCATTTAGAGAGAATTTTTCCTGCAAAAAATATTAAATGAGAGTTGTATAATAATACATAATCACCTACATTAAACTCACGCTTTTTGTATCCTTTTGTCATGCCATCTTTTAACTTTTTCTTTAAACAACTTGGCATTCTCATATGCTTGGGTTCTCCATTCATCAAGTGATGTAATGTCAAATAACCTCTTCTCACCGGCAAGTTTGAAATCATAGTTGAGCTCTTTAATAGCCCAATATGCCTTATGTTCTAGTTCGATAGGTAAGTGACATGCTTTTCCATAACCAATTACGGAGACATACCCATAGGATTTTTATATGCAGTTCTATAGGCCCATAATGCGTCATCATGTTTCTTGGACCAATTCTTTCTAGATCTATTAACCGTCTTTTGCAAAATTAATTTGAGGTCCTTATTACTCAGTTCTACTTGACCACTAGACTGTGGGTGATATGGGGATGCAATTCTATGATTAACGTCATATTTAGCAAGCATTTTACAGAAAGCACCATGAATAAAATGTGAACCACCATCAGTCATTAAATATCTAGGGACTCCAAACCTTGGAAAAATAACTTCTTTAAGCATCTTAATAGAAGTGTTATTGATCAGCACTACTAGTTGGAATAGCTTCTACCCACTTAGTAACGTAATCAACAACAACTAAAATATGTGTATATCCATTAGAGGCAGGAAACGGTCCCATATAATCAAAGCCCCAAACATCAAAGGGACAATTCCATTTCTCCCCCTAACTTGAGCCACCACCTAGCATTTGCCCCTAATTTTAAGGTATGCTAAAAAATACCCCCGTTCCGTCAATTCATCTTATAGAAATGCCCTTGCCGTCTGGTCAAAGGGCTTTGACCGTTTGGTGAATAGTAACGTGGTGAACAGCAAATTCGAAAAAAATAGCAAAAAAATCAAAAAAATTCCGAAATTTTGTGGATACTCAAGGGCGCAAGGTGCACGCAAATTTTCACGCTATTTAGACATTCCAGGAACTCGTGGCAAAGGAAAAAATATAAATCTATACGCTGTGAACAGTAAATTCAGAAAAAATAGCAAGAAAATTTTAAAAAATATGAATTTTTTTGGCATCAAAGAGTCTTGGGTGCGCAAGGTGCTTGCATATTTTTGTGATCAAATGACATGCGAGGTGCTCTAGCAAAAAAACAAAAAGTGCATTTTTTTCAAGTTTTCTTCTCCCACAAATTTTTTTCTCCACGAGCTCCTACAGTGTGGAAACACAACCAAAATTTGCATGCACCTTGCGCACCCCATCCTCTTTGATGCCAAAAAATTTCATTTTTTTTGAATTTTCTTGCTAACTTTTTTGAATTTACTGTTCACAGCGTACATTTTAAAGTTTTTCCTTTGACACGAGCTGCTGGAATGTCCAAACTACGCGAAAATTTGCACGCACCTTGATCCCTTGAGTATCTTCGATCCCACAAAATTTCATAATTTTTTGCTATTTTTTTAGAATTTACTGTACACCAGGTTACTGTTCACCAGACGGTCAAACCCCTTTGACCGGACGGTAACGGCACAGAAGGGCATTTCTATAAGGTGACTTGACGGAAGAGGGGTATTTTAGCATAGTTGAAAATTAGGGGCAAATGCCAGGTGGTGGCACAAGTTAGGGGGAGAAATGGAATTGTGCCAACATCAAATGGTTCAATAACAAGTGAATCACTCATAGGCATTTCTTGACGTCTACTAATATTACCAATTCTTTGACATTCATCACAGGATAGGACAAACATACGGGCATCCTTAAAGAGAGTAGGCCAATAAAAACCGGATTGCAATACCTTATGTGCAGTTCTATCTCCAGCATGGTGTCCTCCATAAGCCTCGGAGTGACACTTGCGTAGGATCTGTTCCTGTTCATGCTCGGGTACACAACGTCTAATAACACCATCTACTCCTTCTTTATAAAGATGTGGGTCATCCCAAAAGTAATGTCTCGAATCATAGAAAAACTTTTTCTTTTGCTGGTATGTGAAACTAGGTGGTATAAATTTGGCAACAATGTAATTAGCATAATCAGCATACCATGGAGCAGTATGAGAAGCATTTATGACATTTAATTGTTCATCAGGAAAGCTATCATCAATAGGTAGTGGGTCATCAAGAACATTTTCGAACCTAGACAAGTTGTCTGCAACGGGGTTCTCAGCTCCCCTTCTATCAATAATATGCAAATCAAATTCTTGTAGCAAGAGAACCCATCTAATAAGTCTAGATTTAGCATATTTCTTTTCCATAAGATATTTAATAGCAGCATGATCCCTGTGAATAGTTACTTTAGAATCAACAATATAAGGTCTAAACTTATCACATGCAAATACAACTGCTAAGAATTATTTTTCAGTACTAGCATAATTTCTCTGAGCATTGTCTAGAGTTTTACTAGCATATTGAATAACATTTAATTTCTTAACAACTCTTTGCCCTAGATCAGCACCTACAGCATAATCACTAGCATCACACATGATTTCAAAGGGTAAATTCCAATCAGGTGGCTAAACAATAGGTGCAGAAATCAATGCTTTCTTAAATATTTCAAATGCTTCTACACAATCATCATCGAAGACAAATGGTATATCTTTTTGCAATAGATTAGTTAGAGGCCGAGAAATTTTTGAGAAGTGCTTAATGAACCTCCTATAAAATCCAGCGTGACCAAGGAAACTTCTTATACCTTTGATGTCCTTGGGACATGGCATCATTTCAATAGCATCAACTTTAGCTTTATCAACTTCGATACCTCTTTCAGAAATTTTATGCCCCAAGACAATAACTTCATTAACCATAAAGTGGCACTTCTCCCAGTTCAAGACAAGATTAGTTTCTTCACATCTCACTTCTTTCATTTTAGGATTCAGCCGTCGTTGGTGATCAATAACTGGTTTGGCATCTATCTCCAAATTTATTTTATGTTGACATAGAGTGGGACTAATGCCCTTAAGATCATCAAGAGTATATCCAATAGCAGCACGGTGCTTCTTCAGAGTTTTCAATAATTTTTCTTCCTCCTTCTCTGAAAGGTTAGCACTAATAATAACAGGATATATCTTCTTTTCATCAAGATAAGCATATTTAAGAGTATCAGGCAATGGTTTAAGCTCAAACACGGGATCACCCTTGGGTGGAGGAGGATCCCCTAAGATTTCAACAGGCAAGTTGTGTTTCAGAATAGGACCCCGTTTAAAGAACACTTCATCTATTTCCCTTCTTTCATTCATAAACATATCATTTTCATGGTCTAGCAAATATTGTTCTAAAGGATCATTAGGAGGTACGGCAATAGAAGCAAGACCAATAATTTCATCTTCACTAGGCAATTCCTCTTCACGGTGTTGTCTACGAAATTTAGAGAAATTAAACTCATGAGACATATCACCTAGACCAATAGTGACAACATCCTTTTCACAGTCTATCTTAGCATTAACGGTGTTTAAGAAGGGTCTACCAAATATAATGGGACAAAAGCTATCTTGTGGAGAACCAAGAACAAGAAAATCAGTAGGATATTTAGTTTTCCCACACAAGACTTCAACATCACTAACAATTCCAATTGGTGATATAGTATCTCTATTGGCAAGCTTAATAGTGACATCAATATCTTCTAACTCAGCAGGTGCAATATCATGCATAATTTCTTTGTATAAGTCAATAGTTATTGCACTAGCACTAGCACCCATATCACATAAGCCATGATAACAACGATATCCTATTTTAACAGAAATAACAGGCATGCCTACCATAGGTCTATGTTTATCTTTAGCACAAGGTTTAGCAATTCTAGCAGTCTCATCACAGAAATAAATAACATGCCCATCAATATTATCCGCCAAGAGAACTTTAACAACAGCAATATTATGTTCAACTTTAACTTGCTCAAGAGGTGTATAAGTTATAATGTTGCTTTTATGAACCACAGTTGAATCTTTAGCATGATCCTTTATTCTAACAGGAACAGGTGGTTTCTCAACATAAACAGTAGGAACAATAGGATCATTATAAGTGATAGTCTTTTCTTCAACTTTAATAGGTGCAGCTACTTTTACTTCTAAGGGAGGATGATATTTAAACCACTTTTCCTTAGGGAGATCAACATGAGTAGCAAAAGATTCATAGAAAGAAGCTACTATCTCAGAGTCAAGTCCATATTTAGTGCTAAATTTACGGAAAACATCTGTATCCGTAAAAGATGTAACACAACCAAACTTAGGTGTCATATCTGACTCCTGACCATCGTCGAGATCCCAATCTTCAGAGTTGCGTTTAATTCTTTCCTATAAATCCCATTTGAATTCAATAGTCTTCATCATAAAAGAGCCAGCACAAGAAGTATCGAGCATGGTGCGATTGTTATCAGAAAGCCGAGCATAAAAATTTTGAATAATCATTTCTCTTGAGAGATCATGATTGAGGCATGAATATAACATTGATTTAAGCCTCCCCCAAGCTTGAGCAATGCTTTCTCCTTTGCGAGGCCAAAAATTATATATATAATTGCTATCATGATGAACAAGATGCATAGGATAAAACTTCTGATGAAATTCCAATTTCAATCGTTTGTAGTTCCATGACCCCATATCATCACATAGCCTATATGATGTCAATGCATCTCCCTTCAAAGATAAAGGGAAGACCTTCTTCTTGATAACATCATCGGGCATACCTGCAAGCTTAAATAATCCACAAACTTCATCCACATATATTAGGTGCTCATCAGGATGTAATGTTCCGTCTCCTGCAAAAGGATTAGCCAGCAGTTTTTGTACCATACCCGAAGGAATTTCAAAGTAGACATTTTCATTTTCAGTAGGTTGAGGAGCAACTCTTTGCTCTACTGGTCGGGGTGAAGATACCCCGAACAAGCCCCTCAGAGGATTACTTTCCATAGTAACAAGTGACAATAAATTTCAGCACACTATATAAATTTTTCCTTACCAAATTCCACCTACCAAAGGCGCTTCACTCCCCGGCAACGGCGCCAGAAAAGAGTCTTGTTGACCCACAAGTATAAGGGATCTATCGTAGTCCTTTCGGTAAGTAAGAGTGTCGAACCCAACGAGGAGCAGAAGGAAATGATAAGCGGTTTTCAGCAAGGTATTCTTTGCAAGCACTGAAATTGTAGGTAACAAATAATTTTGTGATAGGGTAATTTGCAACAAGCTACTAGTAACAAAAGTAAATAAAGTGCAGCAAGGTGGCCCAATCCTTTTTGTAGCAAAGGACAAGCCTGGACAAACTCTTATATAGAGAAAAGCGCTACTGAGGACACATGGGCATTATCGTCAAGCTAGTTTTCATCACGCTCATATGATTCGCGTTCGGTACTTTGATAATTTGATATGTGGGTGGACCGGTGCTTGGGTGCTGTTCTTAATTGAACAAGCATCCCACTTATGATTAAAGCCTATTGCAGGCATCCGCAACTACAAAAGAAGTATTAAGGTAAACCTAACCATAGCATGAAACTTATGGATCCAAATCAGCCCCTTACGAAGCAACGCATAAACTAGGGTTTAAGCTTCTGTCACTCTAGCAACCCATCATCTACTTATTACTTACCAATGCCTTCCTCTAGGCCCAAATAATGGTGAAGTGTCATGTAGTCGACGTTCACATAACACCGCTAGAGGAGAGACAACATGCATCTCATCAAAATATCGGACGAATACCAAATTCACATGACTACTAATAGCAAGACTTCTCCCATGTCCTTAGGAACAAACGTAAATACTCACAAAGCATATTCATGTTCATAATCAGAGGAGTATTAATATGCATAAAGGATCTGAACATATGATCTTCCACCAAATAAACCAACTAGCATCAACTACAAGGAGTAATCAACACTACTAGCAACCTACAGGTACCAATCCCAGACTTAGAGACAAGAATTGGATACAAGAGATGAACTAGGGTTTGAGAGGAGATGGTGCTGGTGAAGATGTTGATGGAGATTGGCCCCCTCCCATGAGAGGATCGTTGGTGATGACGATGGCGATGATTTCCCCGTCCCGGAGGGAAGTGTCCCCGGTAGAACAGCTCTGCCGGAGCCCTAGATTGGCTCCGCCAAGGTTCCGCCTCGTGGCGGCGGAGTCTCGTCCCGAAAGCTTGCTTCTGATTTTTTCTTCGGACGAAAGAGTTCATATAGCAGAAGATGGCCACCGGAGGGCCAACGGGGGGCCCACGAGGCAGGGGCGCGCCCAGGGGGGTAGGGCGCGCCCCCCACCCTCGTGGCCAGTGTGTGGGCCCCCTCTGGTATTTCTTCCGCTTAGTATTTTTTATTATTTCCAAAAATAACTTTCGTTTAGTTTCAGGACTTTTGGAGTTGTGCAGAATAGGTCTCTAATATTTGCACCTTTTCCAGCCTAGAATTCCAGGTGCCGGCATTCTCCCTCCTTACGTAAACCTTGTAAAATAAGAGTGAATAGGCATAAGTATTGTGACATAATGTGTAATAACAACCCAAAATGCAATAAATATCGATATAAAAGCATGATGCAAAATGGACGTATCAATCGCCGCCTGGAGTGTTGCCCTGAAGGGGAGCGCCAGGATGACGCGCGCCCCGCTCGTGGCTACTCCAGCAGCAGCGACCCCTGGGAGTCCAGCGGTTCTCCCGAGCTCTACGAGACTCCGGAGACGAGCGACGATAGCTACGTCCCCCCGAGCTCTCGCCGGGCTCGGAGTAGGGCAGCGGCATCGAGTCGCCGCCTTCGCTGATCCGGATGGGGTTGGCGCCGGCCTCCCGCGGCCCACTGTTGATGATGGCGTCAGCCGCGGAGGGTGTAGATAGGATCCCCCTAGGCTCTCATCTCCTGTTCCCTACGAGGAACCAAGAAGTTCCCCTTGGGGGCGTGTAAGGGTCTATGATGTATTTTGTGTATATCTTCCTTATTATGAAAACCTGCGAATGCATGCATGTTAAGGCTCGGTCTCCCCTTTCCAACCTCGCGATAGCTTGTTGCTCTACGCTGACAGGTCCTGGTCCCCAGGCAGGCTACAGCCGTCGCTGGTATGCCAGGTCGCGTGCCGTGGTCAAGGCCAGGAGGTGAGCGGCCCGAGGTCCAGTAAGAGCCCCTGAGGCACGATGCTCAGGACGTCCCCTTTAGCGCTCAAGCAGCCATGGTAAGGCAAGAAAGGGAGGCGACGTGGCCACAACAGGGTTGCAGCGAGCGTGACCCTTAGGCTCCAACGATTAGCCAATCTGAGTGTGAGACTTATCTTGGTGATTTGGGATCGATTCCTTGTGATGCGCCAGGCTGGTGCACAAGATTCCGCAGCGTAGCCAGGTTGGGCCCGTACGAGTCTCCCTTCTCCCATGTTCTCCTTAGTGCTCTACGTTCTCAGGTTCCGGCCCTCGAGCGAGCCGCCGCTGGTATGCCAGGTCGCGATGCCGTGGTCAAGGCCAGGGGGTGAGGGCTGGAGAGCCAGTAAGAGCTTGTGAGTCACGATGCTCAGGAGCCCCCCTTTTAACGCGCAAGCAGATTGCATGGGAGAAGAGGAAGCTCGCGGTGCCGCCTGCTATCTTCCTCATGAGATCCCTGTGAACCAGCATAAGGAGAATCAAGTTTTGCCGTTATGGTTGCCAGCCTACCACTGGTTGCTCCGTGAGGAAATGAAGGCACTGAGGGCCTGGTGGGGTGACGTGCGCGGAGCGTGCCGCGAGCCAGAGCTCGACCGCTCAGGTTTGTCGACGTGGCAGGGAAGGACCCGTGCACAAGCGCCGTGCCAGTGTGAGTAGCCCCCGTGGGAGGCGAGAGTCAGGCAGGTGTCGGCGGTCATGGATAGGTTAAGCATGGAGAGCAGATTAGCTTGGGTAAATGCACAAAGATACATGCCACTGGGTCAGACCCGAGTGGCTTGGGGATGATGCAGCCCGAGGGGCGCCCCCAGTAAGGTAAGCTAAAGACATAAGCAAAAAGGATACATGCCACAGGGACGGACCCACGCGGCCTGGGAATGATGCAGCCCGAGGGGCACTCCTAGCTGAATGAATTTGGAAAATGTCACCTGGTTCTGTTGAAGAAGAGATGTCGGGGCAGCTGAAGGTACGCGGCAAAGGGATTGCTCCTCACGAGCCACCGGTGCCCTGAGCCTCGGGAGGCTCTGGGGGCTCAGTTGGTTCCTTGGGGACCGTCTCCGTCTCTGTTAGCACGGCGCGGTGTCTGGCCTCCTGAGTCGTTAGGGTGGGCTGCAGGTTGCGCTGATAGACGAACGACACGCTCGACAAGCCAAAAGGCATGCGAACGTAGCTGTGCGGTGGACCCTCGCAACGGCCCACGTGCGAAGGCCAGAAAAGCTCCTGAGCAGCGGCCCTGTTGAGCCCTAGGATGTCGATGCAGACACGCAGCCCGACATCCTCGCCTGGATGGGGAGCTATGCCTCATGAGTGGCGGTCACCGTGCATGGCCCTTGCGTCTTGCAGTTCCTGAGTGGTCTTGGTGATGAACTCCTGAGCGGTGGGCACTCTTTGCCCTGTGTTCTCCTGAGGGAAACGTGCCATGAAGCACGCCTCCAAGTGGTGCCCGAGCGCCTCCCTTGTGATGTTGGCAAGGTTTGAGGCCCTCCAGATGAGAGCCCCCGACCCCTGCCCGAAGAGGCCGCTGGGCGCGCCTTCCTATGCAATGGAGGGAGGCGCCCCTGGAGTGGGCGCTGATCTTGACGAGGTTCCAGCCGCGACGCCACCCTCCTGAGGTCCGGCACGGCGCAGTTGCTTCTTCTTCTTGGGGATGGCCTCTGGGGGGCCCTCGCCCTTGCTGTCGGGGTCGTCGATTGCTGCAACTTGAAAGGCACGCTCAAGGGAGCATACCGTGTCTCTTTCTTCGCATGGGACCGTGATGATTCCGCCGCTTCCCAACATCTTGAGGACGTTGTAGCCATGGTGTGTCACCGCCATGAACTTGGCCAGGGCTGGATACCCAAGGATGGCGTTGTATGGCAGACGGATGTGCGCGGCGTCGAAGTCGATGAGCTCGGTGCGATAGTTCTTGCGTTCTCCGAAGGTGACAGGGAGGCGGATCTGCCCTATCGGCGTGGTGGAGCCATCGGTCACCCCTGAGAAAGGCTTGGTAGGCTGAAGCTGATCATACGACACTTGGAGGTTGTCGAACATGTCGACGGATAGGACGTTGAGCCCTGCGCCACCGTCGATGAGGGTCTTGGTAACTTGCACGTTGCTGATGACTGGTGAGCAATGCATCGGGAGGGCGCCAGCGGTGGCTGTGCACTTGAGCTGATCTGCTGAGTTGAAGATGATGGCGCACTGGGACCACCTGAGCGGGCGTGTCGCTTCAAGCTTGGGGAGGACTGCATTCACTTCACGAGCAAACTGTTTGAAGATGCGCTGCAAGGCTGGGGCCTGGGCTCCGCCCAAGATGCAGGCGATAGCGCGCGGCTCCTAGAAGCCCCCAGCCCCCTCGTCTTGATGGTGGTCGTCATTCCTTCTTTGCGGTGGCGGCAGCGGGGAACACCGGCATTGCCCAGAGGATGATCCGCATGAGGCTGGTCCCTCCAGGCGCCCTCGCGAGGATGATCCTGCCAGCGGTCCTCACGAGGCCTGTCGCGCCACTCCTGGCACGGGCCACGGTCGTCCCAGGGCCCGCCACCACGTCCTCCTCCTCGGCCGTAGCCCCGGTCGCTGCGCTCAGGGCGTCGACCGAAGCGTCCTTCACGAATGGCCCTGAGCTCTTGACAGTCGCTGGTGTTGTGGGTGTTTAGGTTGTGGAAGGTGTAGAACGGTCGACTGCTCTTGGACGACTCGGGCTGGTCTCTGCCTCGCTTGGTGTCCGGCTCCGCTGCGAGCACGGCTGCTCCCTTGCGCTTCACGTCCTTGGCCTTGGCTTTCTTCTCCTCCGGGTCCGTAGCCGGCAGCTCGAGGAGGGAGAGGCGCCCTTCCTCAGCTCTTGTGCACTTGGTCGCCAGGTTGAACAGCTCCTGAGATGTGCACAGCTCCTCGTGGATAGCGAGATCTTCCTTCATCTTGACGTCGCGGACACCATCAGAAAACGCGGAGATGATGGCCTCGTCCGTCACCTTGGGGATCTTGAGACGAATGTTGTTGAAGCGCTGGATGAACTTCTGGAGGGTCTCTCCTGGTTGTTGCTTGACGCGGCGCAGGTCACCCGCGGCCGGCGGGCGGTCGCGAGTGCTCTGGAAGTTGGCGACGAAGCGGTCTCACATCTCGTCCCAGGAAGAGATTGAGCCCGGAGGCAGGTTCAGGAGCCACGAACGAGCGCCGTCTTTGAGTGCCATAGGGAACCAGTTCGCCATGACTTTCTCGTCACCATTGGCCGCCTCGATGCTCAGCTCATAGAGCTGCAAGAACTCCACGGGGTCGGGGGTGTCGTCATAGCGAGGAGGCAGATCCGGCTTGAACTTACCCGGCCAGGCGACGCTACGCAGCTCAGGGGTGAAGGCGCGGCAGCTGGCCGTCGTCGCTGGGCCTCGTCTTGGAGATGGAGCTTGGTCTTGACGCTCACGCGCCGCCACGACAAGCTGCGCGGGGCCCTGCCGCGGTGGTGCGAGGAGTGGCGTAGCGTTCTCTCGCGGTCGAGGGACTTCTTGGCAGCTTTCTTCTTCACGCGTGGGTACTGGACAAGGCGGATCGCGTCGCGGAGCCACGCGCCTTGGCTCCAAGGCGCCGTCTTGGGGCAGAGGTGGTGGAGGCGCTCCGTGAGCTACATCGCCTGTAGCTGGCGGAGGGTGAGGAGGAGAGAGGGACGGCGCAGGGGAGCCCCTGTGGCGCGGACGAGCTCGGCGATGCGGTCGAGCCAGTCCTCGTAGAGGTCATCGACCGGGCGGTAGCACAGGAGCTCATGCGCCATGAGGAGCGCGGCCCATGTGTCCATCGGAGCGCGACGAGCGTGGGACGAGGAGCCGGTCGGAGTCAGCGATGGAGTGGCGGTGCGGCCGTCCCGCCGCACCGAGGGGTGCAGCGAGGACGCTTGCTGCTCGTTCCCCGCGGGCCGGTGGCGGCGTTTGCGGCAGGAGACGGAGAACGACGAGGTGGCCCACCGACGGGAGCCGTCTGAGCGACGCGGGTGGCCAGGGCGGCCCGGCGCTCAGCAAGAGGATGGCGAGCGTCCGCCATGGAGACGATGAAGTGACTGGACGCGTGACGACGGAAAGGAAGGTCCGGCGCACCCCTATCTGGCGCGCCAAATGTCGGATCACGGGTTCCGGCAAAACCCTCGAGGTTCGAACACTGGGGTGCGCGCGAGATATCCTCCCTACCGATCTACGCCCTAGCTCGCTAAGATCTCGCGGACGAACTCGACGAACTCGCAACACAAAGACACAAGATTTATACTGGTTCGGGCCACCGTTGTGGTGTAATACCCTACTCCAGTGTGGTGGTGGATTGCCTCTTGGGCTGATGATGAACAGTACAAAGGGAAGAACATCCTCTTGAGGTTGAGGTGTTCTTGTGCTTGGCGAACTTGTGTGGGTGAGGTGCTTCTCAATGAGCTATCCCATACCCTCTACTGTGGTGGCTAGTTCTACTTATATAGGCCCTGGTCCTCTCCCCAAATATTGAGCGGGAAGGGAGCCAACAACGGAAAATTCAAAAGAGGACAGCTAGTACAGCTTATCCTGACAAAAGTGGTCTTCGCCTGCAAAAGGCTCTGGTGATGAAGCCATCTTGGGCTCCATGGTGACCTCCGTCCTGCCGTCCTGCTGGTCTTGGTCTCGTTGCACTGATATGGAAACCTTTGGTTGATGCATCGGTACTCCGCGCCTGCGCTTGCCTCCTTAGCACCAAAGAGGAAACAAGGACGCAGCGCGCTCTGGCGCCCGCCTGACCTTGGTCGTCATGGCTCACGTCATGAGAGCCTCGTGAGGTTTGCCCTGCCTTGATTTCTCCACTCCTCGCGAGGCAGCCTGGTGTGGCCGCTCCTGAGGAGGTCTTGCGTCGTCTGCCTCACAAGGCTTGGCCCCTCGCTAGGGTATTGAATGCCTCGCTGATGAAGATGGGCCGTACAGGCCTGCAGCACAGCCACGCCGCGGGTCGCAGGCAGGCAAGTCTGGGGACCCCCGTTCCCAGAACGCCGACACAATGGACGGCAGCAACGGTGTCTTGTTTATCGGGCAGTGAACCGGCTGGGTCAGAACGGAGTAACAACGTCCTGTTCATCGGGAGGCAGCCGGTTGGGTCGAAATGCATCCTATTCAACGGGAGCCAACCGGCTTGGACGGAACAACCGAAACGGGGTTTGCTGATGACCCACAAGTATAGGGGATCTATGGTAGTCCTTTCGATAAGTAAGAGTTTCGAACCCAACGAGGAGCAGAAGGAAATGATAAGCGGTTTTCAGCAAGGTAAAATTGTAGGTACTGAAATTATCGTTAACAGATAGTTTTGTGATAAGATAATTTGTAACGGGTAACAAGTAACAAGTGTAAATAAAGTGCAGCAAGGTGGCCCAATCTTTTTTGTAGCAAAGGATAAGCCTGAACAATTTCTTATATGAAGGAAAACGCTCCCGAGGACACATGGGAATTATCGTCAAGCTAGTTTTCATCATGCTCATATGATTCGCGTTCGGTACTTTGATAATTCAATATGTGGGTGGACCGGTGCTTGGGTGCTGTCCTTACTTGTACAAGCATCCCACTTATGATTAACTCCTATTGCAAGCATCCGCAACTACAAAAGAAGTATTAAGGTAAACCTAACCATAGCATGAAACATATGGATCCAAATCAGCCCCTTACGCAGCAACGCATAAACTAGGGTTTAAGCTTCTGTCACTCTAGCAACCCATCATCTACTTATTACTTCCCAATGCCTTACTCTAGGCCCAAACAATGGTGAAGTGTCTTGTAGTTGACGTTCACATAACACCACTAGAGGAGAGACAACATACATCTCATCAAAATATCAAACGAATACCAAATTCACATGACTACTAATAGCAAGACTTCTCCCATGTCCTCAGGAACAAACATAACTACTCACAAAGCATATTCAAGTTCATAATCAGAGGGGTATTAATATGCATAATGGATCTGAACATATGATCTTCCACCAAATAAACCAACTAGCATCAACTACAAGGAGTAGTCAACACTACTAGCAACCTACAGGTACCAATCCCAGACTTAGAGACAAGAATTGGATACAAGAGATGAACTAGGGTTTGAGAGGAGATGGTGCTGGTGAAGATGTTGATGAAGATGGACCCCCTCCCGATGAGAGGATCGTTGGTGATGATGATTTCCCCCTCCCGGAGGGAACTTTCCCCGGCAGAACAGCTCTGCCGGAGCCCTAGATTGGTTTCGCCAAGGTTCCGCCTCGTGGCGGCGGAGTCTCGTCCCGAAAGCTTGCTTATAATTTTTCTTCGGACGGAAGACTTCATATAGCAGAAGATGGCACCGGAGGGCCAGCAGGGGGCCCGCGAGGCAGGGGGGCGCGCCCAGGGGGTAGGGCGCGCCCCCCACCCTCGTGCCCAGGGTGTGGGTCCCCTGTGGTATTTTCTTCGCTCAATATTTTTTATTATTTCCAAAAATAACTTTCGTGAAGTTTCAGGACTTTTGGAGCTGTGCAGAATAGGTCTCTAATATTTGCTCCTTTTCCAGCCCAGAATTCCAGCTGTCGGCATTCTCCCTCTTTATGTAAACCTTGTAAAATAAGAGAGAATAGGCATAAGTATTGTGACATAACGTGTAATAACAGCCCATAATGCAATAAATATCGATATAAAAGCATGATGCAAAATGGACATATCAAGTCCCCCAAGCTTAGACCTTGCTTGTCCTCAAGCGGAAGCCGATAACGATAAATATGTCCATATGTTTAGAGGTAGAGGTGTCGATAAAATAAAATACGGACATGAGGGCATCATGATCATTCTTATAACAGCAAGATATATGGATATTGTCATATGATTTCTTATGCTCAAGTAATAATCTATTCACAATGTCAAGTATGAATCAGAAACTTCATTGAGAACCAACAAACTATAATCTCGGTTATTGAAGCAATTGCAATTTATCATAACATCGGAAAGAGTCTATGTAAGAGCTTTTCAGCAAGTTCACATACTCAACTATCATTTAGTCTTTCACAATTGCTAACACTCACGCAATACTTGTGGTTACGGAGTTTTAATCGGACATAGAGAAAGATAGGGGCTTATAGTTTCGCCTCCCAACCTTTTACCTCAAGGGTAATGTCAACAATAATAGTTCATGCTAACTTACATCCAATTGGATATATATATATATATATATATATATATATATATATATATATATATATATATATATATATATCAGGATCTTTCCAACATAATGTGCTTGCCAAAGGATAAAATGTAAAAAGGAAAGGTGAAGATCACCATGACTCTTGCATAAATGTAAGAGGTAAAAGTAAAATATATGCCTTTCGCAGAGGGAAGCAAAGGTTGTCATGCGCTTTCATGGTTGGATGCACAAAATCTTAATGTGAAAAAAGTCACTTTATATTGCCACTTGTGATGTGGACCTTTATTATGCAGTCTGTCGCTTTTATTTCTTCCATATCACAAGATCGTATAAAGCTTATTTTCTCCCACACTAATAAGTCATACATATTTAGAGAGCAATTTTTATTGCTTGCACCGATGACAACTTACTTGAAGGATCTTACTCAATCCATAGGTAGATATGGTGGACTCTCGTGGCAAAACTGGGTTTAAGGGTATTTGGAAGCACAAGTAGTATCTCTACTTGGTGCAAAGAATTTGGCTAGCATGAGAGAGAAAGGCAAGCCTAGCATGTTGGATGATCCATGACAATATACTCTTTCTATGTGAACTCATTACTCTCCATAAGATCAATATGATCTCTTTATTTCTTTTTATTCTTTCTCTTTTCTTTTATTCCCTTAAGATCATCGCAAAATAATCAAGCCCTTGACTCAACACTAATCTTTATTATATAGATCACGGACTCGATTACATAAAGGGATCATAAAGCAAAACTCAAAACTAGATCATACTAAAAACTTTATTCTGCTAGATCAAGATATTACTAAAAGGATCGGACTAAGAAAAAGGTAAAGATAGGAGTGTCATGGTGATACCATACCAGGGCACCTCCCCCAAGCTTGGCAGTTGCCAAGGGGAGTGCCCATACCCATGTGATAATATCTCCTTTGCTGGTGAAGAAGATGGTGGTGATGATGGGTAGTCGCACATCGAGCGTAAGAGATCCTCCAACTTGCGGATAATGCCCTTGAGTGCAACGATATGCTCCTTCAACAAAATATTTTCACGTGTGAGATACTTGTTTTGTATACGTTCTAACTCAATCATCTTGAAAGCTTCGATCTCAGTTGGGGTAAGAAGATTGTGATCAAGTTGGCGGATGTCTTCTGTTGCCGGAACTTGGTCCCCCCGTGGCCTTCTTGATCCCTTCATCCTTGTTGATCTCCATGGGTTCTTCCCTCTTCAGCTCTATCTTCATTAGCCAAGCATCGTTGTCACCATTGTTGGAGGAGGGGGACGACACGATGCCTGGCCTTGACAACCATGACAGAAAATAGCTCGAAACAAGAACAGAGGATAATTGCGTGATACGGTGGTCAAAACCTTCGGGAGGTTATATAATGAATTTTTACCGACCAAAATAAGTATCGTGCAAGAAAATGGAGTCCGGAGAGCACACGAGGTGCCCACGAGGCAGGGGGCGCGCCCTCCACCCTCATGGAGCCCTCGTGTCCTTCCCGGACTGCTTCTTATTTTTCTATTTTTCTAAATATTTCAAAACAGAGAAAAATTGCCATTAGAATAGTTTTGGAGTCGGTTTACTTACCGTACCATATACCTATTCCTTTTCGGAGTCTGAAGCGTTCTGGAAAGTGTCCCTTATGTATTCCTCCGGGGTTACAGTTTCAACAACACTACTTTCGAAATTTATAGGGTTACGTGAGATATAATGTTTGATTCTTTCACCGTTCACCACCTTCCGATTTGTGCCTTCGAAGTTGTTGATTTTTATGGCACCGGAACAATAGACCTCCTCGATAACATAAAGATCTTCCCATTTAGAGAGAAGTATTCCTGCAAAAAATCTCAAACGAGTGTTGTATAATAATACATAATCACCTACATTAAACTCACGCTTTTGTATTCTTTTGTCATGCCATCTTTTAACTTTTTCTTTAAACAATTTGGCATTCTCATAGGCTTGGGTTCTCCATTCATCAAGTGAGCTAATGTCAAATAACCTCTTCTCACCGTCAAGTTTGAAATCATAGTTGAGCTCTTTAATGGCCCAATATGCCTTATGTTCTAGTTCGAGAGGTAAGTGACATGTTTTTCCATAAACCATTTTATACGGAGACATACCCATAGGATTTTTATATGCAGATCTATAGGCCCATAATGCATCATAAAGTTTCTTGGACCAATTCTTTCTAGATCTATTAACAGTCTTTTGCAAAATTAATTTGAGTTCCTATTACTCAATTCTACTTGACTAGTAGACTGTGGGTGATAAGGAGATGCAATTCTATGATTAACATCATACTTAGCAAGCATTTTACGAAAGGCACCATGAATAAAATGTGAACCACCATCAGTCATTAAATATCTAGGGACTCCAAACCTCGAAAAAATAACTTCGTTAAGCATCTTAATAGAGGTGTTATGATCAGCACTACTAGTTGGAATAGCTTCTACCCACTTAGTAACATAATCAACAACAACTAAAATATGAGTATATCCATTAGAGGCAGGAAAAGGTCCCATATAATCAAAGCCCCAAACATCAAATGGTTCAATAACAAGTGAATAACTCATAGGCATTTCTTGACGTCTACTAATATTACCAATTCTTTGACATTCCTCACAGGATAGGACAAACATACGGGCATCCTTAAAGAGAGTAGGCCAATAAAAACCGGATTGCAATACCTTATGTGCAGTTCTATCTCCAGCATGGTGTCCTCCATAAGCCTCCGAGTGACACTTGCGTAGGATCTGTTCCTGTTCATGCTCGGGTACACAACATCTAATAACACCATCTACTCCTTCTTTATAAAGATGTGGGTCATCCCAAAAGTAATGTCTCGAATCATAGAAAAACTTTTTCTTTTGCTGGTATGTGAAACTAGGTGGTATAAATTTGGCAACAATGTAATTAGCATAATCAGCATACCATGGAGCAGTATGAGAAGCATTTATGACATTTAATTGTTCATCAGGAAAGCTATCATCAATAGGTAGTGGGTCATCAAGAACATTTTGTAACCTAGACAAGTTGTCTGCAACGGGGTTCTCAGCTCCCCTTCTATCAATAATATGCAAATCAAATTCTTTTAACAAGAGAACCCATCTAATAAGTCTAGGTTTAGCATCTTTCTTTTCCATAAGATATTTAATAGCAGCATGATCCATGTGAATAGTTACTTTAGAATCAACAATATAAGTTCTGAACTTATCACAAGCAAATACAACTGCTATGAATTCTTTTTCAGTAGTAGCATAATTTCTCTAAGCATTGTCTTGAGTTTTACTAGCATATAGAATAACATTTAATTTCATATCAACTCTTTGCCCTAGAACAGCACCTACAACATAATCACTAGCATTGCACATAATTTGAAAGGGTAAATTCCAGTCGGGTGGCTGAATGATAGGTGCAGAGATTAATGCTTTCTTAAGTATTTCAAATGCTTCTACACAATCATCATCAAAAACGAAAGGTATATCTTTTTGTAATAGATTAGTCAGAGGCCGAGAGATTTTTGAGAAGTCCTTAATGAACCTCCTATAAAAACCGGCATGACCAAGGAAACTTCTTATACCTTTGATGTCCTTGGGACATGGCATCTTTTCAATAGCATCAACTTTAGCTTTATCAACTTCAATGCCTCTTTCGGAAATTTTATGCCCCAAGACAATGCCTTCATTAACCACAAAGTGGCATTTCTCCCAATTCAAGACAAGGTTAGTTTCTTCACATCTCTGCAAAATTCGATCAAGGTTGCTCAATCAATCATCAAAAGAGGGTCCATAAACGGAGAAATCGTCCATGAAAACCTCACAAATCTTTTCAAAAAATCAAAGAATATAGCCATCATACATCTTTGAAAGGTAGCAGGTGCATTACATAAACCAAAAGGCATACGTCTATAAGCAATAGTACCGAAAGGGCAAGTAAAAGTGGTCTTTGCTTGATCATCAGCTCACACAGGTATTTGAGAGAAACCGGAGTAACCATCTAGAAAGCAAAAATGTGTATGTTTGGATAATCTTTCTAGCATTTGATCAATAAAAGGTAAGGGGTAATGATCCTTTTTAGTAGCCTTATTTAGTTTACGGAATTCAATTACCATCCTATAACCTGTAATAATTCTTTGCGGAATCAATTCATCTTTATCATTAGGAACGACAGTAATACCTCCCTTCTTAGGGACACAATGGACAAGACTTACCCACTGACTATCAGCAACAGGATAGATTATACCTGCTTCGAGGAGCTTTAATATATCCTTTCTTACCACTTCTTTCATCTTAGGATTCAGCCGTCGTTCATGATCAATAACTGGTTTGGCATCTTTCTCCAAATTTATTTTGTGTTGGCATAGAGTGGGACTAATGCCCTTAAGATCATCAAGAGTATATCCAATAGCAGCACGGTGCTTCTTCAGAGTTTTCAATAATTTTTCTTCCTCCTTCTCTGAAAGGTTAGCACTAATAATAACTGGATATATCTTCTTTTCATCAAGATAAGCATATTTAAGATTATCAGGTAAAGTTTTAAGCTCAAACACGGGATCACCCTTGGGTGGAGGAGGATCCCCTAGGATTTCAACAGGCAAGTTGTGTTTCAGAATAGGTCCCTGTTTAAAGAATACTTCATCTATTTCCCCTCTTTCATTCATAAACATATCATTTTCATGGTCTAGCAAATATTGTTCTAAAGGATCATTAGGAGGCACAGCAATAGAAGCAAGACCAATAATTTCATCCTTACTAGGCAATTCCTCTTCACGGTGTTGTCTACGAAATTTAGAAAAATTAAAATCATGAGACATATCACCCAAACCAATAGTAACAACATCCTTTTTGAAGTCTATCTTAGCATTAACTATGTTCAAGAAGGGTCTACCAAATATAAAGGGACAAAAGCTATCTTGTGGGGAAGCAAGAACAAGAAAATCAGCAGGATATTTAGTTTTCCCACACAAGACTTCAACTTCTCTAACAATCCCAAGTGGTGAAATAGTATCTCTATTGGCAAGCTTAATTGTGACATCAATATGTTGTAACTCAGCAGGTGCAATATCATGCATAATTTCTTTGTATAAGTCAATAGGTATTGCACTAGCACTAGCACCCATATCACACAAGCCATGATAACAATGATCTCCTATTTTAACAGAAATAACGGGCATTCCTATAACAGGCCTAGGTTTATCTTTAGCACCAGGCTTAGCAATTCTAGCAGTTTCATTGCAGAAGTAAATAATATGCCCATCAATATTATTAGCCAAGAGATCCTTAACAATAGCAATATTAGGTTCAACTTTAACTTGTTCAGGGGGTGTATAAGTTCTAATATTACTTTTGTTGACAACAGTTGAAGCTTTAGCATGATCCTTTATCCTAACAGGAAAAGGTGGTTTCTCAACATAAGCAGTAGGAACAATAGGATCATTATAAGTGATAGTCTTTTCTTCAACTTTAATAGGTGCAACTACTTTTACTTCTATGGGAGGATTATATTTAAACCACTTCTCCTTAGGGAGATCAACGTGGGCAGCAAAAGATTCACAGAAAGAGGCTACTATCTTAGAGTCAAGTCCATATTTAGTGCTATATTTGCGGAAAACATCGGTATCCATAAAAGATTTAACACAATCAAACTTAGGTGTTATACCTGACTCCTTACCATCGTCGAGATCCCAATCTTCAGAGTCGCGTTTAATTCTTTCCAATAAATTCCATTTGAATTCAATAGTCTTCATCATAAAAGAACCAGTACAAGAAGTATCGAGCATTGAGCGATTGTTGTCAGAAAGCCGAGCATAAAAATTTTGAATAATCATTTCTCTTGAGAGCTCATGATTGGGGCATGAATATAACATTGACTTAAGCCTCCCCCAAGCTTGAGTGATGCTTTCTCCTTCGCGAGGCCAAATATTATATATATAATTACGATCACGATGAACAAGATGCATAGGGTAAAACTTCTGATGAAATTCCAATTTCAATCGCTTGTAGTCCCATGATCCCATATCATCACATAGCCTATACCATGTCAATGCATCTTCATTCAAAGATAAAGGGAAGACCTTCTTCTTGGTAACATCATCGGGCATACCTGCAAGCTTAAATAATCCACAAACTTCATCCACATAGATTATGTGTAAGTCGGGATGCAATGTTCCATCTCCTGCAAAAGGATAAGCTAGCAGTTTCTCTATCATACCCGAAGGAATTTCAAAGTAGACATTTTCATTTTCAGTAGGTTCAGTAGGTTGAGGAGCAACTCTTTGCTCTACTGGTCGGGGTGAGGATACCCCGAACAAGCCGCACAGAGGATTACTTTTCATAGTAACAAGTGATAGTAAATTTCAGCACACTATATAAATTTTTCCTTACCAAATTCCACCTACCAAAGGCGCTTCACTCCCCGACAACGGCGCCAGAAAAGAGTCTTGATGACCCACAAGTATAGGGGATCTATCACGGTCCTTTCGATAAGTAAGAGTGTCGAACCCAACGAGGAGCAGAAGGAAATGATAAGCGGTTTTAAGCAAGGTATTCTCTGCAAGCACTGAAATTATCGGTAACAGATAGTTTTGTGATAAGATAATTTGTAACGAGTAACAAGTAACAAGTGTAAATAAAGTGCAGCAAGGTGGGCCAATCCTTTTTGTAGCAAAGGATAAGCCTGGTCAATTTCTTATATGAAGGAAAACGCTCCCGAGGACACATGGGAATTATCGTCAAGCTAGTTTTCATCACACTCATATGATTCGCGTTCGGTACTTTGATAATTTGATATGTGGATGGACCGGTGCTTGGGGGATGTCCTTACTTGGACAAGCATCCCACTTATGATTAACTCCTATTGCAAGCATCCGCAACTAGAAAAGAAGTATTAAGGTAAACCTAACCATAGCATGAAACATATGGATCCAAATCAGCCCCTTACGAAGAAACACATAAATTAGGGTTTAAGCTTCTGTCACTCTAGCATCCCATCATCTACTTATTACTTCCCAATGCCTTCCTCTAGGCCCAAACAATGGTGAAGTGTCATGTAGTCGATGTTCACATAACACCACTAGAGGAGAGACAACATACATCTCATCAAAATATCGAATGAATACCAAATTCACATGACTACTAATAGCAAGACTTCTCCCATGTCCTCAGGAACAAACGTAACTACTCACAAAGCATATTCAAGTTCTTAATCAGAGGGGTATTAATATGCATAATGGATCTGAACATATGATCTTCCACCAAATAAACCAACTATCATCAACTACAAGGAGTAATCAACACTACTAGCAACCAACATGTACCAATCCCAGACTTAGAGACAAGAATTGGATACAAGAGATGAACTAGGGTTTGAGAGGAGATGGTGCTGGTGAATGTGTTGATGAAGATGGACCCCCTCCCGATGAGAGGATCGTTGGTGATGACGATGGCGATGATTTCCCCCTCCCGGAGGGAACTTTCCCCGGCAGAACAGGTCTGCCGGAGCCCTAGATTTGTTCCGCCAAGGTTCCGCCTCGTGGCGGCGGAGTCTCGTCCCGAAAGCTTTCTTATGATTTTTCTTAGGACGAAAGACTTCATATAGGAGAAGATGGGCACCAGAGGGCCACCAGGGGGCACACGAGGCAGGGGGCGCGCCCAGGGGGTAGAGCGTGCCCCCACCCTCGTCCCTAGGGTCTGGGTCCCCTCTGGTATTTTCTTTGCTCAGTATTTTTTATTATTTCCAAAAATAGCTTCCGTGGAGTTTCAGGACTTTTGGAGCTGTGCAGAATAGGTCTATAATATTTTCTCCTTTTCCAGCCCAGAATTCCAGCTGCCGGCATTCTCCCTCTTTATGTAAACCTTGTAAAATTAGAGAGAATAGGCATAAAAATTGTGACATAACGTGTAATAACAGCCCATAATGCAATAAATATTGATATAAAAGCATGATGCAAAATGGACGTATCATTTGCCGTACCTCAAAACGGCGGAAACGGCCTTCTGTTCGACCGGCCACGGTCGAAACGGGATCCTATTCATCGGGTGGGGTCTGGCGTACCATAAAACGGAGGAAACGGACTTCTCTTGGTCCTCCTACGGTCGAAACGGGGTCCTATTGATCGGGAGGCGTGTGGCGTACTGCAAAACGGAGGAAACAGACTTGTGTTGGAGCGCCTACGGTCGAAACGGGGTCCTGTTCATCCACCGTCTATGTAACGCCCACGATGCGGCTATATCTCCCACGTGTCGAGGCACGACTTAGAGGCATAACCGCATTGTGGTTTTGTCGCAAGAAGGGTCATCTTCACACAATCCCATGTAATGAACAAGAATGGGATAAAGAGTTGGCTTACAGTCGCCACTTCACACAATACATAAATAAATCATACATCAATCAGAGTACACACATAGGTCCGACTACGGAACCAAAATAAAAGAAGACAACCCCAAATGCTAGATCCCTGATCGTCCCAACTGGGCACCACTACTGATCAACATGAAAAGAAACATAGTAACGACCAAGTTCTTCATCGAGCTCTCACTTGAGCAGGGTGGCATCGCCTGCACTGGTATCGTCGGCACCTGCAACTGTTTTGTAGCGACCAGACCTCAAATAGTCTGTGTTGCTGTGCACCAGTGTCATCCCTGGATCAGTAATGCTGACACGCACAGTACAAATGGAGGATTTATAACAGAGTAGCAATCACACACTTATTACAACGAATATCTCCAAAGAGAAAAAATATGATAAATATGGCTTAAGGCCATCTAAATACGATAACAGCGGAAGACTTGGAAGATAAGTGAGTCCATCAACTCCAGCGGCATCACTGAGTATAAGACCACGACCTAAGGCACCTTACTCGTCGTCTGAAAAGTCTGCAACGTGAAACGTTGCAGCCCGAAAACGGGTCAGCACATAGAATATGCTGGCCAAGTAACACATAGAGAATAATGAACAATAATAACGCTATGCTACATGCATATATGGCTGGTGGAAAGCTCTATGGTTAAAGTTTTTGCGGAAAGCCAATTTTTCCCTACTGCAAAGGAATAAATTTTATTTAACTATCATGGTGGTTGTTGAACATTGAGATGGTTGACAGCATCTCAATCCCAATTAAGTGTCATCATTTACCCAACAAAATTCATTAAAAGTAAAATGGTGATGAGATTCAAATGATAATCCAGATACTAGATACTCAAGTTGTCCATAACCGGGGACACGGCTAACCATGATTAGTTTATACACTCTGCAGAGGTTTGCGCACTTTTCCCCACAAGACTCGATCGCCTCCGCTTGATTCTCGCACTACATGATGTTTGAGAAACGGATGACCGAGACACAGCCTTTCAGGAACAATCACTCTTTACTCCGGGTGGACAGTTACACCTACTTTCCCCTACATCTGCTAGCCCACCTCTTCAAGATATCATGTAACCTACTCAACTATGCTAGAGCCCATAATAGCTTGTGGCTGCACACGGAAGTTTCTAGCATGAATAATCTTATGATCCCTTTGAGCCTGGGTGGCGGTCCTTATACAAACAGACAACACTGGATTCTCCAGGTGCCTCAATCCACCCAGATGTGAGTTTTAGTTGCCACCTTAAGTAAACCATTATTAACAATCTCACATCTGTCATGAATATCATTCAAACCCAATCCACGTCTACGAGCATAGCTTGGCAATATAATAGCAACGTAGAAGTAACTCCCAAGGGTTTGATAAAAGAACAGGTAATAGGTACTACCTCAACTACTTCCCAATACCCACAATTTAATTAGATCCTAAACATGCAATGTTTGAGGAATAGAACTAATGCAATAAAAACTGGGTATGGAAGGTATATGATCAAAGTGTTACTTGCCTTGCTGATGATCCGCGAAACCTAGCGATTCGAAGTAACAAGCGGCACACTCCGGGTACTCTATCGCAAACAAACAAGCAAACAATAAGTACTCATCTAATGCACAGGTAAAACTTGAATGAAAGATCCAACCAGAAAGTTCAACTTAAGAACTCCGGTTTGCAAAAAGAATCAACTCGAACGAAGCAACGAAAGTCAAACGGCGAAAGAAACAAGCTTCGTTTACTAATCTGGATCTAGGTCAAATTTTACAGTAGGAAAAACTTGTTTGAGTAGGTTAAACGGAAAGAGAATTTCGAGACGAAACTCTAGGCGCTTTAATCGCCTGATTCTGATAAACGAGCGAAAAGTTAAACAGAAACGAAGGTTCGATCAGAAATCGAGATCTGAGATAATCGCGGAAAATTCCGACAAAAAAGAAAAATGGACGAACAGTTAAAGAACGGACGTTCGTTAACAGAGAAAATCCGACGAACGCGTTCGTTAAAACGAACAGGACGGTGAACGTTCACAAAATAACAAAACCGAAGAAATAAACCGATCTAGGGTTTTTTTTAAATGAACGGTTTTTTTTAACAAAACTGGCAAACGAGGGCGAGGTA
>NC_057814.1:458798748-458817539 GCF_018294505.1 Triticum aestivum
GGGGCGGCGGCGGGATGAGAGGGAGGGGGCGGCGGCGGGGGTTTATAAAGGAGGGGGGGTGGTGCTTGGAGGAGGGGGCAAGGCGCGGCAGCGGTGTCCGGGGCGGTCACGGCGGCGGCGTCCGGCTGGGCCTCGGCCCGGTCGGGCGCGGCGCAAATTTTTTTTTAAAACGTTCCGCCGAAAAATTCGTAGAAAAATAAATAAAAATCCAAAAAATATAAAACAAATTTTTCCCCGTCTAGTTAGAATTTTTAGAACAGGGTGAACATTTTTTTGACACAAAAATAAATTTTGAAAATGTGCAATATTTTTCATGCAATTAAAATTGCAAATAAAATCCGAATAAAATCCAATAAATGATTTTAACATTTTTCCTCCAATATTTCAATTGTTTTGGAGAAGTCATATTTTCTCCTCTCATTTATTTTTAATGAAATATTTTTCCGGAGAGAAAAATAATTAAAAGCAAAATCCTCGTTTTATTATTTGATGAAAATCAAATATGAAAATTCGAGAAAATCCCCAACTCTCTCCGAGGGTCCTTGAGTTGCTTAGGATTTATCGAGGATTTGTCGAAATGCAATAAAATATGATATGCAATGATGATCTATGTATAACATACCAAATTGAAAATTTGGGATGTTACATGTTTGGAAGTATCTGTGAGTCATGAGGACTCAGCAATCTCACACCCGTGAGATCAAGACTATTTAAGCTTATAGGAAAGGATGGGGTAATGAGGTGGAGCTGCAGCAAGCACTACCATATATGGTGGCTAACATGCGCAAATAAGAGCGAGAAGAGGAGCAATGGAACGGTCGTCAACTAGTAATGATCAAGAAGTGATCCTGAACTCCTACTTACGTCAAACATAACCCAAAAGCCGTGTTCACTTCCCGGACTTGGCGCTGGCGTCTCCCGGCGATGGCCGGCAGCGAGCGGAGCTTGGCAAGGCGGTGATCGAGGTGACGAACTGGAGGAGGTGCTCGGGAGGCTCGGCGGCTTGGCGAGGGGACAGGTCGAGGCGGAGGCGCGGGAGAGCAGAGGGGTCTGCGTGCAGTGGCGCGGCGAAGCAGAGGGACTTGGCATGGCTGGAGGAGGCCGAGTGTAGACGGTGCACGCGAGCGAGCGCAGCGCTCGAGCTGCTGCTCGACACAGAGGAAGCAAAGGACCGAGCAGGGGAACTTGGCGTGCGGAGCTTGCTACTGGCGAGGCACGAGGAGGGGAAGCAGAGAAGGCCACGGGCTCCAGGAAGAAGATGGTGGCGGCTTGAGGAGTTTCCCATCGCAGATCGAGGGAGTCAGGCTGCGCTCCGGTTCCTGTGGAGAAGAGGCAGGGAGATGAGACGGGAGGGAGAAGGGAAGAAGAAAGGAGAGATAGGGAAGGAGAGGGCGGCCCTGCTGGTGCTCGTCTAGGCAGGTTCGGGCGGCGGACGGAGCAGCTCCGGCGGCGCGGGGTCCTGGAGGTGAGGCCGAGCGCTCCTGCTAGGGCACGAGCGTAGAGGGGGACGCGAGGAGGTGCTGCCTCATGTGGCTGCTGGAGCTACTGGTTGGATGGACGGATAGACGAAGAGCAGTGGCTGGGTGCAGAAGGAGAGGAGCAGGTGGATCGGGAGGAGATCCCGAGGTGGATGCGGGAAAGAGTGGCGGCGGCTAGGAGGATCCCTAGAAATTAGGGATTTGGCCTCGGTTTAGACTATATATAGAGAGTGGGTTAGGTTAGGGGATATTTGGTCCGTCCGATCGTAATCGGGCGGTCGAGAATAAGTAGGCTAGAGCGGCCAATCGAGAAAACGGAGATGTTTTATAGATGTTTGGGGATGATCCGAATCCAACGGTAACAACAAACCGGGTCGGGTACGGGACAACTTTCAGACGCGCGGGAGGGGATCGCGGGCTGACGAGAGAGGTTAGTAGGTTTAACAAGAGGGAACCGAAAACATGGTTGGTCTCGGAACGGTCAACGAAGGCAAGGGGTTTGATGATCTCGGAAAAGAGAGAGAAGAGAGCGGTCCGGTTGATCAGAGAGAAGGTCAACCGAGAAACGGAAGAAGCGGCAACTACGAGCGGATGCAAGTTTTAAAAACAAATGCGGATGCAATGCACATGATGCGATGATGAGATGCAACAAACAAATAAATAACACAGCTGGCACTGAAAACAAGGAAGACATCTGGAGCGTCGGTCTCGGGGCGTTACAACACTCCACCACTACGAGAGGAACTCATCCCGAGATCTAGGATGGCACCGGAGAGAAACAGAAGAGGAAGAGAAGAGGTAAAACTAAGTTGCTTCTTTGACAAACGAGTTGAACCACGAACCTGGAGAGGTTAAATAATTTGAAGAAGAATACAATGGAGATGAACGCGATAGCAAACACTCCGTTAGATAAGAGGAACCTGGGATACGACGAGAACCAAGAGGTTAAGTGACAAGATAGATATTTAAACCACTCCGGTTAAAACAAGATAGGGAAGGAATAAGAATGATATAATTTGGGCAGCACTCCGACTGTAAATGGAAGGAATTGAACATGATCTTGACAAGATGAGAGGATACTCGAGGAAATTAACAACACATTGCCTCCGGAAGACAAAATAGAAGATAGATCATTGGAATAAAGGAATGGAGAAGAAAATGACAACTTCTGCCACAAATGAGCTTCGAAAGCACCCTTCCAAGAAGGTTAGAAGGAGTTGTTGGAAAACCAACAACGAAACGAATAAGCTTGTAATGGGCTTATGGAAAAACTTCTCAAAATAGAGGCGAAATTCTGCCACTACGGAAACAACTAATATAATTGATAACACCAACGAGATGAAAAACTTCTTTCACTAAGAGGATAGGAGAAACCTTGGATCATTGATAAGCACCATAATAGCAACATTCCTTAGGGAAGGCTTTAGGTGAAACATGACACAAGATAACTCCAACGAAGAGATTGGTGGATTTAAAATATCTCATTCTTGACAACATGTGAATCATGAAACACGAACTCAAATTGTCAAGAATGACATAACACCACCTCAAATGATAAGGTAGAACGAATTGTACTTTAGAATGCAAGATGAAAAATGCTTGGACTCCACAAAACAAAACATGTGTTGAACACCATGTTTATTATTGAGTATAGGTTGGCGGATCATAACTTCAAGAAAAAAAAACTTGAAGAACAATTGGAGAATGATTGAAATCTTGACGAACCACCATGTAGAGCCTCCATGAAGAACTCCGGTAATAAAGGATAATAAAAAGAAAGAGAAGTTGACAACAAAAGGTGAAGCCTTGCAATGATTTAGGTGAAGCTTTGAAATGACATAATCGATAAAACTTGGAACTCTGGAAAGAAAAGATGAACAACTTGGAACCGAGAATGTGATATGATGACAACTCTGGAAAGAAGAAACTAGATCACCAGGATGATACAATAAAAAGAATTATGTTACGCGTATCCTTCACCAATATAAATTGATGACAAGCAACGGATTTGGCATACTACTTATTCTCGTAGAAAGGATTAAGATAGATATTGCGCAAACTTGGGAAGGTCTTCATCGAACCACCGGTAGGATTGAAACAACGAATAAATTGATATGATAACGAAGGAAGAGAAATCTTGAACGAACCACCGCGAGAATTGAAAACAATTGAAGAAAAGAGGACGAAACACCATACGAATTAAAGAACGTGCGAAAATACTCGAGGGAATTTAGATACATGAGAACGAATAGATCACGAGCTGACTAGAGGATACTTGAACGATGCACCGGTAAGAATATGGAGATGAACGAAGAGACATCAATTTAGAATAATTGGAGAACGAAGCTGAAAACTTAGAACGAATAAATATTTTGAAATGATGGCCTTTGGATGATCAAGAAATGAAAACAACTCTGAAATGCTCCGGATGGGTAAGAAAAGAATTGCACGATTGGAAACAATTTGAGAGGATGGCAACATGTTAGAACCATGAATCTTCAAGAGAACGGGTCAAGATTTAGGAGAAATTCTTCTTCGGTCTTCAAATGTTGAGAATGATGACGAGAAACACCACCATGAATTGTTGAGATACTCTGGGATGAAATTAGAAAGGTTGAACCAACGATGAAAAGAATTTGAAAGATCTTGGAGAAAGGCATGTGACTGATGAAAACTCATTCTTACTTCAAACTTTGAAATGAATTTGAGAATAACTCCAAAAAATTAGAAGAGTCAGGTAAGATCGTGGAAAAGACCTGTGGGTTAGGACCAAGTCAAAAGATACACCGTTGAATGATTACTTGAAAAGGAGATTGCACCAGTTGAATTAAATGGCTTGAATGAGATAACAACCTCAAAAGAACTTGAGTGAATTGAGAATGGAAACTTGAATCTACTGAGATATCTTCATCACTCTGGAACAATTGAATAGCGAGAAGTGGATGATTAAGAGGTGCACCGGTACGAGAAAAACATTTGAAACAAGGAAAAGATATGATCGACAAGCTTGAATTTAATCCACTGGAGAAGAAAAAAACGAATAATGATGAAGTTAAGGCCCCGTTAGTATCTTCATGGGAAATCACCGGATAAGAACATTGAAAGAAAAGAATGAAGAGACTTCGCATCAACAAAAAGGATACTTGATTAAGAAATCTGAGTCCTTGAAGAAAAAGGGTGGGAGGGCGGGAAAACAAAGGCAACTTGGGGCAGATGAAACAAACAACGTTGAGAAAACTTATTATTGATCTTCCGAATGGGGAGAATGATGGGATCATCTCGAAGAGAAACGCACCGGTTGGAAATAGAATTAAGATGGCAAACTCGATGATCAAGAAGGATTAGTATCCACATAGGAATATGAGAACACCGCTTAGAATAAGGTATGGAATCAACACTTGTCATTCAAGTAACTCGAATACCACAAAACAAAACAGAACAAAACAAAGGATTGGCTTGCAGAATAAGCCGGAACAAACATATGATAGAGATTTTGTCCGAAGTTTACGTGGTGGGGCCCACACGGGCTCGATCGTACAGCACCATCATGTACAAGGCAGTGCACATGACATACGAAGCGTCCCCGAGTCGGCATAGCCAAGGACTCTTTAAGACACTACAAGACCACTGTAAAACCAACCGTGGAAAGGCGGACCACTAGACGTCGAACCCCAATCTCATATCATGCATCTGTCGGAAAGATATCCTAGGAGCTACTTGAATTCCCACTTATAAACTCCTGAAACTTTCTGGTTATGCAATCAGGTGTTGGGGATACAGGGGACACAAAATATATCACCCAAACTAACAATACATAGGTCCAGCTGTATCCATCCGTCAACACATAACCAAGAAATCTTCGGAAATCGTGTACCTCAACCTTCGAAAAAGCATCCGTTATATGAGTTATGGCAATACTCCCGAACTCCCACCCCAGTACTGGGTGGCGTCGAGGTGATCTCACCAACAACTGCATAAAAGAGATTTTTGATGTCGGCGAAACTCAGGTATTCCAGAACTGCAACGATAAAATTGTGACGACAACACCTCGGAGCTCAACTCCCCGGGACACTGCCACAACCCCTAAATGTCAGGAGGCACCAAGAACAATGTTCTCGTCACAAAACCATCGGAACGATTCCAAGATACCTGCGTGATCCTAAAAAAATTTAGTGAAATTTGAGGAGAGAAAAATCAAAACTTCTACGACAGGAGGCCTCACTAGAGCGACGAAGGGACTGAGGAGTAAAAAGAATCCTACTCTCTGATATATATAATTCTAAGGCTCAAAACATTTTTGTTCTAGACTCAACAACGCCAGCGATTCGATCAAGCAGGGGGCTCCTAAGTCGGGGATGGCTCTGATTACCAACTTGTAACGCCCACGATGCGGCTATATCTCCCACGTGTCGAGGCACGACTTAGAGGCATAACCGCATTGTGGTTTTGCCGCAAGAAGGGTCATCTTCACACAATCCCATGTAATTAACAAGAATGGGATAAAGAGTTGGCTTACAATCGCCACTTCACACAATACATAAATAAATCATACATTAATCAGAGTACACACATAGGTCTGACTACAGAACCAAAATAAAAGAAGACAACCCCAAATGCTAGATCCCTGATCGTCCCAACTGGGCACCACTACTGATCAACATGAAAAGAAACATAGTAACGACCAAGTTCTTCATCGAGCTCTCACTTGAGCTGGCTGGCATCGCCTGCACTGGTATCGTCGGCACCTGCAACTATTTGGAAGTATCTGTGAGTCACGAGGAATCAGCAATCTCACACCCGCGAGATCAAGACTATTTAAGCTTATAGGAAAGGATGGGGTAATGAGGTGGAGCTGCAGCAAGCACTAGCATATATGGTGGCTAACATACACAAATAAGAGCGAGAAGAGGAGCAACGGAACGGTCGTCAACTAGTAATGATCAAGAAGTGATCCTGAACTCCTACTTACGTCAAACATAACCCAAAAGCCGTGTTCACTTCCCGGACTCTGCCGAAAAGAGACCATCACGGTTACACACACAGTTGATGCATTTTAATTAAGTCAAGAGTCAAGTTCTCTACAACCGGATATTAACAAATTCCCATCTGCCACATAACTGCGGGCACGGCTTTCGAAAGATAATACCCTGCAGGGGTGTCCCAACTTAGCCCATTATAAGCTCTCACGGTCAACGAAGGATATTCCTTCTCCCGGAAGACCCGATCAATCTCGGAATCCCGGTTTACAAGACATTTCGACAATGGTAAAACAAGACCAGCAAAGCCGCCCGATGTGCCGATAAATCCCGATAGGAGCTGCACATATCTCGTTCTCAGGGCACACCGGATAAGTCAAGCTACGAGTAAAACCAGGCCTCGAGTTTCCCCGAGGTGGCCCCGCAGGCTGCTCGGTTTGGACCAACACTCGAAGGAGCACTGGCCCGGGGGGGTCTAAAATAAAGATGACCCTTGAGTCTGCATAACCCAAGGGAAAAGGGGATAGGTGGTAGCAAATGGTAAAACCAAGGTTGGGCCTTGCTGGAGGAGTTTTATTCAAAGCGAACTGTCAAGGGGGTCCCATAAATCACCCAACCGCGTAAGGAACGCAAAATCAAGGAACATAACACCGGTATGACAGAAACTAGGGCGGCAAGAGTGGAACAAAACACCAGGCATAAGGCCGAGCCTTCCGCCCTTTACCAAGTATATAGATGCATTAATTAAATAAGAGATATTGTGATATCCCAACATAATCATGTTCCAACATGGAGCAATCTTCAACTTCACCTGCAACTAACAACGCTATAAGAGGGGCTGAGCAAAAGCGGTAACATAGCCAAACAACGGTTTGCTAGGAAGAGTGGATTAGAGGCTTGACATGGCAATATGGGAGGCATGATATAGCAAGTGGTATGCAGCGCAACATAGCAATAGAAAGAACAACTAGCAAGCAAAGATAGAAGTGATTTCGAGGGTATGGTCATCTTGCCTGAAAACCCGCTAGGAAGAAGAACGAGTCCATGAAGAAGACAAACGGACGTAGTCGAACGAATCCTCACAACTCCGGAACGAAACCGAAGCTAACGAGAGAAGCAACCCGGAAAGAAACAAACAACATGGTAAACAACCATCACATAAGCATGGAATGATGCAAAAATCAAGTATGATGCATGTCCGATTTAATGAGGCATGGCATGGCAAAGTGCAACAAACAACACTACAAATTAAGTGGAGCTCAATATGCAACTCGTTGCATATTGACGAAACACCACATACAATTATTTAGTTCTCTCTCGGTTATGTACCCAACAATATTAAATGTTGTTAAACATGGCAAGGGGTGAATCATAAGTAAACTAACTATTTAAGCAAGTTAAATGAGGCCGGAAATAACAAACAACAATTCCGGAAAATCCTCATGTCCATATTTTAGATTTGTACTGTTCTGCCTAAAACCATATTTTATTGTTGTTAAACAGTAAAACAAAGTGCACCAAGTTAATCTATGCATTTTTCTACCCCATTTACATATAAAGTTTATTAAATTCCGAGTTACGGTTAATTAGTTATGGAATAAATCATTTTAACATGCTATTTATGCAAAATTAAACAAACAGCAAGTTTAAACATTTTAAACATGGATGAGAGTTGCAAATTATTAATCTACACAAAATTCTAAGCATTTTACATATAGAAATTATTTACATGTGATGCACGGTTTGTGAGTTATTAAATGCATGATCTAGAGGGACTTTTCTGTAAAACAGTAAATCCTGGGATAATTGCTAAAATCGCAGAAGGAAAAAAACACGCATCGGGCCGAATCTGGAAACTGCACTGGGTGGCTGGACTGCTCACCTAGCTGGGCTCAGCCCAGATCGGTAGAGGTGGGGGCGGGGCCACGGTGCGGGAGGTTGGCCAGGAGGCGCGGACGAGGCCGCGTCCCACGCAGCACGACGATGCGTCCATGGCGCGGCGAGCGGGCGGTCAACGCGGGCTTGACCCGATGCCTGGCGCTGGTCTCGCTCGATGCAGAGGAAGCAGACAGGGGGACTTGGCGCTGGCGTCTCCCGGCGATGGCCGGTAGTGAGCGGAGCTTGGCAAGGTGGCGATCGAGGCGACGAGCTGGAGGAGGTGCTCGGGCGGCTCGGCGGCTTGGCGAGGGGAGAGGTCGAGGCGGAGGCGCGGGAGAGCAGAGGGGTCTGCGTGCGGTGGCGCGGCGAAGCAGAGGGACTTGGCGCGGCTGGAGGAGGCCGAGTGCGGGCGGTGCACGCGCAGCGCTCGTGCTGCTGCTCGACACAGAGGAAGCAGGGGACCGAGCAGGGGAACTTGGCGCTGCGGAGCTTGCTACCGGCGAGGCACGAGGAGGGGAAGCAGAGAAGGCCATGGGCTCCTGGAAGAAGATGGTGGCGGCTTGAGGAGTTTCCCATCGCAGATCGAGGGAGTCAGGCGGCGCTCCGGTTCCTGTGGACAAGAGGCGGGGAGATGAGACGGGAGGGAGAAGGGAAGAAGAAAGGAGAGATAGGGAAGGAGAGGGCGGCCCTGCTGGTGCTCGTCTTGGCAGGTTCGGGCAGTGGACGGAGCAGCTCCGGCGGCGCGGGGTCCTGGAGGTGAGGCCGAGCGCTCCTGCTCTGCACGAGCGTAGAGGGGGACGCGGGGAGGCGCTGCCTCATGTGCCTGCTGGAGCTGCTGGTTGGATGGACGGATAGACGAAGAGCAGTGCCTGGGCGCGGAAGGAGAGGAGCAGGTGGATCGGGAGGAGATCCCGAGGTGGATGCGGGAAAGAGTGGCGGCGGCGGCTAGGAGGATCCCTAGAAATTAGGGATTTGGTCTCGGTTTAGACTATATATAGCGAGTGGGTTAGGTTAGGGGATATTTGGTCCGTCCGATCGTAATCTGGCGGTCGAGAATAAGTAGGCTAGAGCGTCCAATTGAGAAAACGGAGATGTTTTATAGATGTTTGGGGATGATCCGAATCAAACGGTAACAACAAACCGGGTTGGGTACGGGACAACTTTCGGACGCGCGGGAGGGGATCGCGGGCTGACGAGAGAGGTTAGTAGGTTTGACAAGAGGGAACCGAAAACACGGTTGGTCTCGGAACGGTCAACGAAGGTAAGGGGTTTGATGAGCTCAGAAAAGAGAGAGAAGAGAGCGGTCCGGTTGATCAGAGAGAAGGTCAACCGAGAAACGGAAGAAGCGGCAACTACGAGCGGATGCAAGTTTTAAAAACAAATGCGGATGCAATGCACATGATGCGATGATGAGATGCAACAAACAAGTAAATAACACAACTGGCACGCAAAACAAGGAAGACATCTGGAGCGTCGGTCTCGGGGCGTTACAACACTCCACCACTACGAGAGGATCTCGTCCCGAGATCTAGGATGGCACCAGAGAGAAACGGAAGAGGAAGAGAAGAGGTAAAACTAAGTTGCTTCTTTGTCAAACGAGTGAAACCACGAACCTCGAGAGGTTAAATAATTTAAAGAAGAATACAATGGAGATGAACGCGATTGCAAACACTCTGTTAGATAAGAGGAACCTGGGATACGACGAGAACCAAGAGGTTAAGTGACAAGATAGATATTTAAACCACTCCGGTTAAAACAAGATAGGGAAGGAATAAGAATGATATAATTTGGGCAGCACTCCGACTGTAAATGGAAGGAATTGAACATGATCTTGACAAGATGAGAGGATACTCGATGAAATTAACAACACATGGGGTCTCCATGGGGTCCTGTTGTCAGGACCCCAATTAAAAGTCACATCGATCTAGCCGGTAACACCTCATATCACTGTGCGGCCTCACGCACGGTATTCCCACAGGTGTCGCCTTACCATGGCCCGGGACCATTTGCGCCTTTTGGCTCACGTATATGATAGTGTCACTAGCATCCATATGACAGAGAACCCGGGACCGACATGACTAGTCGTGAACCCAAGGTGGCACTAACTTACGGGGACAGGCATACATGAATCAACATCGAGCATGTCGGTCAGCGGCGTGCGAATCCGGGCTATAGCACTGGGCTGACAGGACTCCGGTAAACCGGGCTGTAGCAGGCAGGCAGGACTCCGGATGTCACCGCGTGACATTTCCCCGAAGGGACAGACACATGAACGAAGTGAATCACATGCCGGCTAGTCAAGTGTTCCGTAGTAGTAGAGCTGGGCTAGCAGGACTCCGGTGAACCAGGCTGTAGCGGACTACTATGGCTCATGGAAGCACAAGACTACATTTCCCCATAAGAGAGGCTACCAAGGATACACAACTAGGTTGTCGGATCCCACACATACCAAGCATTTCAATCATACACACAATATGCTCGATATGTGTAAATACAACATGGCATCACAGCATAACTCTACGGCTCAAGTATTTATTCATTAGGCTCCGAGGAGCCAAGATATTACAAACATGGGTCTCATGACCCAACATTCAGAGCATACAAGTCAAAGCACATGTGGAAGCTTAACATGTCTGAGTACACACATCTACAAATGAAAAAGGCTGAGAAGTCTCACTATCTACCAGATCCTGCCGAGGGCACAAGATCGTAGCTGAGGTATCAAGCTAAACGTCGAAGTCCACACGGAACTACTAGCGAGACTGACGTCTCTCTACAAAACACAAAATAGGCAAACGTGAGTACAAATGTACCCAGCAAGACTTACATCAGAACTAGCTACATATGCATCAGTATCAACAAAGGGGGTGGTGGAGTTTGACTGCAGCAAGCCAGCTTTGGCTCAGTGGCTATCCTAAACTATGACTGCAAGTAACTCTTTTGAGGTGGCGCACACGAGTCCACATATTCACCATATCAATACACCACTATGGATCCACTCCCGTCTCCCTACGGGAAAGCCATCCATAGCACTCACACTTATCTTGCGAGTTTTAGAGTATCCACTTTCACTTGTCTATGAGCTGTTATAGGCAACCCAGAAGTCCTTTATCGCGGACACGGCTATTCGAATAGATGATGTTAACCCTGCAGGGGTGTACTTCTTCACACACGCTCTCACCACTTATCGCCGTTTACACGACATGTACTCGGAAACCTTCAAGCGGAAGCCCAGCGAGGGTGTCGGCCACGGCCTACCTAAACACTCAAGTCTCTAATCCAGGTTTATCGCCTATTCAGGTTCCATCCGCAGGGAGTCCGGCTGAGGTTTCCACATACGGCCCCGAACGATGTGTACAGGGTTCCGCGACACCAAACGGGCGCCCGGTATACCCGGCCACGTGCCTACCGCATCATGGCCCACCCCTTGGGTCAGCGCTGCGCACGGCCTCCAGCATACTACAAACACCAGAAACTACTTGCAACTCCTGGACAGAGGACAAGGGTGGTTAAGAAGCCGAGAGGGTCCATTGGTTTCGGGCCCAATGCATGCTAGTAGCTGTTCATGGATCACAAACACAGATCTCAGTTCCTGAGGACGGCTTCAATGAGACAAACCACCATGTACTCCTACATGGCCTCTCACCCCTACCTTTACCAAATCGTGTTCACACACTTAGCTCACACACAGTAGGACATGTTCATCACCATTCCAATTCATCCCCGATGAATCAGACCTGACTCAACTCTAAGCAGTATCAGGCATGACAAACAAGCATGAATGAGTAGGCACATCAGGGCTCAAACAACTCCTACTCATGCTAGTGGGTTTCATCTATTTACTGTGGCAATGACAGGTCATGCAGAGGATAAGGGGTTCAACTACCGTAGCAAGTAACAGATGAATCGTTGTTGTCCTAATGCAGTAAAAGAGAGCAGGAGCGAGAGAGTGGGATTGTATCGGAATGAACAAGGGGGTTTTGCTTGCCTGGCACTTCTGAAGACAGTATAGTTCTTCATCGGTGTCATCGAACTCATCGTCGGAACGTCGTCTACTGAGAGGGACCAATTACCAGCAAACAAGGAAGAACATAATCAATGTAATGCAACAAGATGATGCATGATCATGACATGGCAATATGTTGTGGTTTTAGCTAATGCAACTACAAACTAGATTAAATGAAGTTGGTTTGAACCAAGGGTTCAAATTCAAACTCCATATGTGCTTATTTAAATGCCAATTATGCAAATTTCCATATACAGCAACCTTAGGTTGTTCAAACATGCATGCAAATGGTACAGATGGATAGATTGGATTTTTCTGATCATTTTTCATATATAATTTGTTTGATTTCAAGTTACGGATTAATTTCTATGAATTTTTTAGGTTAGCATTATTTTCTGAAATTTCCTGAATAAGAATAAATTCAGAAAATAATTAACTGTGTCAGCATTGCGTCACTGTGACGTCAGCAGTCAACAAGCGTCGACCAGGTCAAACCTGACCAGTGGGACCCACTGGGCAGTGACCCAGTCAACTAACTAAGTTAGTTAGCCCTAACTAACTGGGCAGGGCCCACTGGTCAGTGACTGTAGTAACTAACCTAACTAGTTAATTAGTGCTAACTAGAGTAATTAGTCGGGCAGGGCCCGCAAGTCAGTGAGAGAGAGGGGGAAGTCAAACCGGGCAATGGGGTCAACCCACGCCGGTCAACGGGTCAGCGGTCGCCGGCGTTTAGCCGCCGATGAGTCCAGACGTGGCGGTGCGCTGCGGGATTCCCCTACAGAGCACCATTTGGCGCGCGGAGCACAGCTACGGGGTGCGGATGCTCGTCCGCATCCAACCATGGTGGTGGCGCGGCCGGGGAGTGGCCGGAGTGGCGCCGGCGACGAGCTCGGCGGCAGTCGAAGCTCGGGTGCAAGTGGGGATGGGGCTGCGGTGCGCAAATGAGCGTGACGAGGTGCTACAAAGGCCCTACGCGATGCGGGGAGCGCGTTGGGCGCATGCCCGGGACCAAATGGTCACCGAAGCATCACCGGCGATGAGCGTGGGCGGCGGCGCGTGCGGGTGAGCGCGGTGCAGTCGCTATGGTACACGGGGAAAGAAAAGAAGAGGAGGGGAAGGTCAGTGGCTCACAGCGGTCACGACGAGCGGGTCAGCGAGGTCGGGGAGGCAGCGAGGCGAGCGCGGGGTCGCCAGCGATCTCGGCGGATCGAGATTGAAGAAGACAGTGTTGGCAGCGTTTTAGGGCTTCCGGCATCGCGCGGGTCGGTGAGGAGGAAGAGGAGGTCGGGGCAGAGCACGGGGACGCGTCGGAGAGGCGCGAGGAAGGCGGTGGCCACAACTACGGCAGTCGGCGGCGACGAGCACGCTCGGCTGTGGTGGGGAACGGCGAGAGAGAGGCGTTGGGGCGAATGGAGGCGTCCAGGGGGTCGGGGCGACGACGTGGAGGTCGTCCAGATGTCCAGGGGAGCGGGCGGCAAGTAGGTGGCGCCGTGGCGAGCTCGCGCACGCCGGCGTCACCTCCCTGCCTGCCTGGCGGGGACGAATCAGCTGGCTGGCACGGGCCAGCACAGTGCTAGGCCGCCAGGTGGGCTGCAGGTAAGCGTCAGGTAAGCTTTCTTCTCTCTCTCTGCTTTTCCTATTTTAGTTTCTGTTTCTATTATTCCGTAGTCTTTAGGGCTTTACTAAAAGTACTTAAACAGATCCAAAAATCATGAAACTGCTCAATGCCACTGTTTGGAATATAACCAACGGTAAACATTTTAGTTTATGATTATTTGAGCATTTAAAATATTTAATACATTTATATGCCCGAATGCTTATATTATATGATTTAATTCAGAGCCCAAATATGTCATGGAAAAATGTGCAACACCTCTGGTTATTGCTTCTAGCATTTTCCAGAAATGATGAACATTTTTGAAAGTCATTTGGATTCACTGAGAATATTTTAGTTGAACCTAGTGAATTCCTTTGATGCTAGGGTTTAAACAATCCCCATTTCAAGTTCATTTGAAACTTAAACCTGATGTCACTCATGAGGCTAGCCTAGTGCATTGCCAGAAGCTAGGGATGTGACAACTCACCCCCACTAAACAAGAATCTCGTCCCGAGATTCAAGCATAGGGTAAGATGGAAGGGGAACACAAATTAACACAATCTTGACGATCCAGGTTGCACTTCATAAGAATGTTGATTCGATCATTATCTTTGTCTCGATGTCATGCTTTGAGAACTTCATCCAACACGACGATGACAGAAAGAAATTCTACGGAACTGATCTCCTCAAAGATCGAGCAACTGACGATCAGCTCATGAAATGAGACATAACATCTCTTGAGCTGAGACACGATACACACATCAAGAATGATGGAAATGAGCATATGACAAGGTTTAAATAAGTAACGGAATTTCCACAGTTAGGAGGGTGGTGAACGGTGTCAACGTGGTAAGGAGTTGGTTGCCCTTCGGAACAAACGGGGCACCTTTGGGAAGATGACTGGTAGAATTATTCCCTTAAGTGGCAACAAGAATTACTTTTGATACATCGATCATTGAAACTCTCTATACCAACCTAAGGCAATTCACAACGATCGTTTGACAGAGTTCGAGAGAACGACATACTCAGGCTAGAATGGATGATGTGGACTACCTTGTTGAAGACAACGCGATGGATGATTTGCTGTCATCGGAAATGGATGGGACTCATGGTAAGTCCACCATTGAAGATGAACCTGGACAGCAACTGCTGAGAAGGGAAGCCCATGGAGGATTGGCACGATGCGGTGCAAGCTGGGAACAAAATGCAAATGTTAGGAATGTTCCAACCATCATATCTGCCTGAGATTCAGATCTGGTTGGTGTCAGGATATTCCAGACTCATCAAGTCTAGAAAGAAAAATGAAAGTTTGCAACACAAATCGACGAGACAACGTTGCGAGATTCTCGGGGAGTGAACTACGATAGCAAGCTCCAAAACATGAGTTGTTTCTGCTACATACATGTGAACACGTTGTCCAAGACAAGCATGACCACATAGTAGTCTTACAACAAAACACTAACGAGTTCTGATTGGGAACCATCATTGCGGAGAGCGAAGTCCTGCGCATGTACCTTTGGGTCCTTAACGGTTAGCACTCAAGAACTTCTTTTCCTTGAACAAATCAATCAGTGGCTTGGTGTGCTAGGGAATACATATGGAGTGGAGGTAATTAATCTACCAAACCATAGAATACATTCGCACATGCATAACTGACTTGGGATGGCACCAGAGGAAACAAAAACAATCTTTCTCGAACTCACGGCGGCAACTTGCACCAAATGCACATGAATTCGAGGAAGTCACTTCTTCCATCCAAGCATAAGCTTCATGAACGGAACACGAAGGCATTGCTTACAAAGTTTCCAACACTAGGTTGATGTTCAACATGAATCATGGGGGAGAGAAAATGCTGCTGATGGGCTCAACAACAACTCATCAGAATTTCCTTATCACTGGACTTCCACCATCATGTGAACACGGTGATAGCATTGGTCAGACCAAAAGATGTAATGGTGTATGCTCGAGGGATCAACCACGAGTAAGACAACATTACAAACATCGTTGGTTATGATTTGACTTGACGATAGCCCATACTCAAGTCAAATTTTTAAGGCAATACATCCAACAACTGATCACGAGGACCAACCGATGGAGATATCATCTTTCTTCAACACACACACACACACCCAAAAAGATATCCCTTAACATGAGCTAAGTCAGACAAGCTTTTATCTTCCAACTCTCCAAGTTGTTGTTTGTCTTAACCAACTAACTCAGGGGTATCCAACACAGATTCTTGGAGAATGGGTGGTTTGGAGGAAAACCAACATGATCACGAACTCAACATAATAGTCAGGGGACAACCTGGTGATACTTCCGAGAAGATATTCGGAAGATCACGAACCACCGAAATGTTATTAAGCTCGGGAGCAATCTTGCTTTCAAGGCAAGATGATATGATCAAAAGAGTGAGGGATTGACACCATCCTAACTCATTGATCAAAGAGTGCACCGGAAATAAGGACTAGGTAGCACGATCAATCTTAGGATGATGATTCAATAACCAACACGCTAAGAATGAGAATATTGTCCATTAACTACCAAGCAACGAGGTTGCTAGGAGTATCGATTTCACACATCACAGTTCACTTGTCGCCATTCCGGTTACAAAAACACGGGACCGGGGAATGAATAATGATAGCGAGGATCACATAGGTAAGGCGGGATCATCATCAACATTTTGACTCCACCACCATGCCATCCACCACCATGCCCTCCACCACCGTGTCCCCCACCACCACCGTGCCCTCCAACACCACCGTGTCCTCCACCACCACCGTGCCCTCCATCACCGTTCCCTCCATCACCGTGCCCTCCATCACCAAGCCCTTCCTCGCTGTTGATCGTGGTGATCTCTAAGAAGTTCTCATGGAAGGGCTATTGCATTGGGATTTTAATCCTGGACTTGCAGTGGCTGAACAGGTTCGTCGTCGCTTTAAATCCACGGTTCATTTCTCTTCCTCTGCATTTACCAAGGAATTCTTCTTGGTGGTCACTTTCTCCTCTGCCTCGTTCAAGCTCTCTGTTTCATCAGTTAGTCTTGCGCTTCAATGCTGCATTGGTGGAATTGCGGATGGTTTCAATGTGGTTCATCTACATGATCGTGCCTATCGGTTTTCTGTGGCTTCAAATAAAGTTGGTCATTTCATTTATGGGCTTAGAGACCGCATCTGGCCGGATTTCATCTGTCATTTCAATCTTTTTGGCCCTCATCATCATTTCTGGTTGGCAGTTGATCATAATTCCGTTGATGAAGAGTTGCCTATTCCTTTGGCTCTTTCTCGTAGCCCTATCGCGGTCAAGACCAATCTAGATTTCCTACGTTCTTCTGATGCACCTATTGGTCAACAATCTTCTGAATTGATTAAGTTTGGTTTGATTCAAGTTCTTGATCATGATGTTCATCCGGATCAGCCAACTATGGAAAGTGCTAAGAAGAACATATATATGGACGTCTCCGCTGATAACGGGATTATTTTTGGTCAATTTGCTCCGGTGACATCACAGGATTTTTTGCCAATCAAGAAATTTGTGGGTATTAATTGTCCTTCCAAGAGTTGGGATTTGATTCCAGATAATACCCTTTACGATATTCTTGATTTTTGGCAAGCTAAGTATGAGAATGATGATATTATGGCAGCTTTGAATTTAGTGTCAGTACCTAATCGGAAATATATTATTGCCCGTTTGGGCTATGCCATATTTGTTCTCGAATGGGCCACATCGCTGCTGATTGCACGTTGCCACTACGTTCTATGAATTTCCCTGGGAAAGTTCCTTCAGGCAGTATGGAAACTACTGATATGCGCCGACCAAGTTGTGATTTGTGCAATAGTGTCTCTCATCTTGCTGTCTGCTGCCCGTCCAAGATAATTTGCATCCGTTGTGGGTTGCTGGGCCACCTGGGCCGCCATTGTGGAGTGGATACCGCCTTATATCTCCGCTGGCAAGTTTCCTGCCAGGCCCACAAGCCGCGAGCGCGTATATCGAGGAGTCCCAAACTTTCCTTGGTCACACAGATTTGGGTACCCAAAAACAAGACTACTGGGGATTCTGTGCGGCAGAAAGGTACTCTCTCGCCGTCTCCTCCGCTTCCGGTTATTTCTCATCCGTCGAGTCTGCCACCCCTAGCCCTGTCATTGCAGCCCTCTCCTGTTCCTCCACCCCTGACCGTCCCCAAGCTGCACACTGGGGTGGCAATGGCGAACTTCCCTGCTATGCCTTTCCGTTTTGTGCCGGAGGGAGCTGCGCTCGAGCGAGGGTCGGACCACCGACTGCAGAGGAACACCATCGTCGTGGATGACCCTCCGCTGAGCCACGATAGGTATGCTATTGTCACTGTTACCCCCGCAATTCCGGATCATCGCAAGGAGTTAGTGCTGCAAGATGTGCTTAGTATTCTTCGAGATGATTTTCATCTGCACATCCCCGATGCCTTTGTTTATCCGATTAGAGTTGGTATGGTTGCTTTTGAGGATGTTTTTATTCGGGATGAGTATATTAGACAGAGCCCTCATCAACTGGATCCTGTGGATGAAACTATGACATTTTCTCTTGTTCCGCATGATGAAGGGGAAAATATGCGGTTGTGTCCGTTTCAGTATGTGGCCTGGATACTATTTCTTGCTTTCCCCATGGATTATCAAACCGATCATTACATCAATAAAGCAGTATCCTGTTTTGGCAAACTCGAGCTTTGGCACAGACCTGGACAGAGCAAAGAACGAGTGTTGGTGCGCGCCATTGTCAGTAATATTGCTCTGGTTCCACATAGTTTGATTGTTAGGAGGTCCAGTCATCTGCCTGGGATGGGCCGCTCGTGGACGGTGCCAGTTTATATTTTGAATGGTCGT